>NC_057798.1:333238374-333538374 GCF_018294505.1 Triticum aestivum | reverse complement strand
TGGAAGGTAGCAGGTGCATTACATAAACCAAAAGGCATACATTTATAAGGAAAAGTACCGAAAGGGAAAGTAAAAGTGTCTTTTCTTGATCCTCTGCTGACACGTGTATTTGAGAGAAACCAGAGTAACCATCTAGAAAGCAAAAATGTGTATGTTTTGATAGTCTTTCTAGCATTTGATCAATAAAGGGTAAAGGGTAATGATCCTTTTTAGTAGCTTTATTTAATTTACAGAAATCAATTACCATCCTATAACCCGTAATAATTCTTTGCGGGATCAATTCATCTTTATTATTAGGAACGACAGTAATACCTCCCTTCTTAGGAACACAATGGACAGGACTTACCCACTGACAATCAGCAACTGGATAAATTATACCTGCCTCAAGGAGCTTTAGTATTTCCTTCCTTACCACTTCTTCCATCTTAGGATTTAACCGTCGTTGGTGATCAATAACTGGTTTGGCATCTTCCTCCAATTTTATTTTGTGTTGGCATAGCGTGGGACTAATTCCTTTAAGATCATCAAGAGTGTATCCAATAGCAGCACGGTGCTTTTTCAGAGTTTTCAATAATCTCTCCTCTTCCTTCTCTGAAATGTTAGCACTAATAATAACATGATATATCTTCTTTTCATCAAGATAATCATATTTAAGAGTATGAGGTAATGATTTAAGCTCAAACACGGGATCACCCTTGGGTGGTGGAGGATCCCCTAGGATTTCAATAGGCAAGTTGTGTTTCAAAATAGGTCCTTGTTTAAAGAATACTTCACCTATTTCCTTTCTTTCATTCATAAACATATTATTTTCATGGTCTAGCAAATATTGTTCTAAAGGATCTTTAGGAGGCACAGCAATAGAAGCAAGACCAATAATTTCATCTTTACTAGGAAAATATTTATCATGGGGTTGTCTACGAAATTTAGCAAAGTTAAACTCATGAGACATATCTCCCAAACCAATAATAACAGCATCCTTTTTGCAATCTATCCTAGCATTAACAGTTTTCAAGAAGGGTCTACCAAATATAATGGGACAAAAGTCATCTTGTGGGGAACCAAGAACAAGAAAATCAACAGGATATTTAACTTTCCCACACAAGACTTCAACATCTCTAACAATCTCAATTGGTGAAATAGTATCTCTATTGGCAAGCTTAATTGTAACATTGATTTCTTCTATCTCAGCAGGTGCAATATCATACATAATTTCTTTATATAAGGAATGAGGTATTGCACTAGCACTAGCACCCATATCACATAAGCCATGATAACAATGATCTCCTATTTTAACAGAAATAACAGGCATGCCTACAACAGGTCTATGTTTCTTAGCATCGGGTCTAGCAATTCTAGTAGCTGCATCATAGAAATAAATAACATGCCCATCAATATTATCAGCCAAGAGATCCTTAACCATAACAATACTAGGTTCAACTTTAATTTGCTCAGGTGGTGTATATGTTCTAGTATTACTCTTACGAACCACAGTTGAAGTTTTATCATGATCTTTTATCCTAACAGGAAAAGGTGGTTTCTCAATATAAGTGGAAGGAACAATAGGATCATTATAAGTGATAGTCTTTTCTTCAACTGTAATAGGCGCAACTACTTTTACTTCAGTGGGAGGATTATATTTAAACAACTTCTCCTTAGGGAGATCAACATGAGTAGCAAATGATTCACAGAAGGAAGCTACTATCTGAAAGTCAAGTCCATATTTAGTGCTAAATCCATGAAAAGCATCAGTATCCATAAAAGAATTAACACAATCAAACTTAGGTGTCATACCTGACTCCTTACCTTTGTCGGAATCCCAATCTTCAGAGTTGCCTTTAATTCTTTCCAATAAATCCTATTTGAATTCAATAGTCTTCATCATAAGAGACCCAGCACAAGAAGTATCGAGCATGGAGCGATTATTGAGAGAAAGCTGAGCATAAATTTTTTGAATAATCATTTCTCTTGAGAGCTCATGATTGGGGCATGAATATAACATTGACTTAAGCCTCCCCCAAGATTGAGCGATGCTTTCTCCTTCGCGAGTCCAAAAATTACATATATAATTACGATCACGATGAACAAGATGCATAGGATAAAACTTCAGGTGAAATTCCAATTTCAATCGTTTGTAGTCCCATGATCTCATATCATCACATAGCCTATACCATGTCAATGCATCTCCCTTAAAAGATAAAGGGAAGACCTTCCTCTTGATAACATCATCAGGCATACCTGCAAGCTTAAATAATCCACAAACTTCATCCACATAGATTAGGTGTAAATCGGAATGCAATGTTCCATCTCCTGCAAAGGGATTAGCTAGCAGTTTCTCTACCATACCCGAAGGAATTTCAAAGTAAACATTTTCAGTAGGTTCAGTAGGTTGAGGATCAACTCTTTGTTCTACTGGTCGGGGTGAAGATACCCCGAACAAGCCCCTCAAAGGATTATGTTCCATAGTAACAAGTGACGGTAAATTTCAGCACACTATATAATTTTTCCTTACCAAGTTCCACGTACCAAAGGCGCTTCACTCCCCGGCAATGGCACCAGAAAAGAGTCTTGATGAACCACAAGTGTAGGGGATCTATCGTAGTCCTTTTGATATGTGTGTGGATCGGTGCTTGGGTACGACCCTTTCTTGGACAAGAATCCCACTTATGATTAACCCCTATTGCAAGCATCCGCAACTACAAAAGAAGTATTAAGGTAAACCTAACCATATCATTAAACAAGTGGATCGAAATCAGCCCCTTACGAAGAAACGCATAAACTAGGGTTTAAGCTTCTGTCACTCTAGCAACCTATCATCTACTTATTACTTCCCAATGCCTTCCTCTAGGCCCAAATAATGGTGAAGTGTCATGTAGTCGACGTTCACATAACACCACTAGAGGAGAGACAACATACATCTCATCAAAATATTGAACGAACACGAAATTCACATGACTACTAATAACAAGACTTCACCCATGTCCTCAGGAACAAATGTAACTACTCACAATGCATATTCATGTTCATGATCAGAGGGGTATTAATGTGCATTAAGGATCTGAACATATGATCTTCCACCAAATAAACCAACTAGCATCAACTACAAGGAGTAATCAAGACTACTAGCAACCCACAGGTACCACTCTAAGGTTTGGGTACAAAGATTGGATACAAGAGATGAACTAGGGTTTGAGAGGAGATGGTGTTGGTGAAGATGTTGATGGAGATTGACCCCCTCCCAATGAGAGGATCGTCGGTGATGAGGATGGTGATGATTTCCCCTCCTAGAGGGAAGTTTCCCCGACAGAACAGCTCCGCTAGAGCCCTAGATTGGTCCTGCCAAGGTTCCGCCTCGTGGTGACGGAGTTTCATCCCGAAAGCTTGCTTATGATTTTTTCCAGGGTAACAGACTTCATATAGTAGAAGATGGGCACCGGAGGGCTTCCAGCTGGCCCACGAGGTAGGGGGCTAAACCCTCCAGTTTATATAGACACCGGAGGGGCCTAGGGTTACACAAAGTCGGTTATAGAGAAAGGAATCTTCATATCCGAATCGCCAAGCTTGCCTTCCACGCAAAGGAGAGTCCCATCCGGGCACGGGACGAAGTCTTCTATCTTGTACTTCCATAGCCCAACAGTCCGGCATATGCATATAGTTCGTCTGTCCGAGGACCCCTTAATCTAGGACTCCCTCAGTAGCCCCTGAACCTGGCTTCAAGACGATGAGTCCGGCATGCAGATTGTCTTCGGCATTGCAAGGCGGGTTCCTTCTCCGAATAATCCAAAGTAGATCTTGAACATAAGAATCGTGTCCGGCTCTGCAAAACAAATTCCATATACCACCGTGGAGAGCATAATGTTTTCACGAGTCCAATTCGCTGACATCTTTTGCAACACGACATTACGTCATCGTTCGGCCATTATTTCGAATCGTTTTTCCAACCCACTGCTCCATGCTTCGCGAGGTGGTTTTATTGGCACATCTTGTCGAAGCAGAGATCATGTCCCCTTATTATGGGATTCTAGTCAACACGGGCGTGGGTAACCCAACCGTCCCATTGGTATGATTCCTTGGGAATAGGCATGTTTTAAGGCCACGTATGGGATGTTTGATATTCGTCATCTTTATAAGGAGGCCGAGACCCGCCTTTCCCCTCTACGCTACTCCCCTCCTCCTCCAACCTCGAGTTCCAACACCCAAGGCTTAACCAGTTGCTTCGATCCTCAGGACATGTCTTGATGCAGATTCTGGTTCAGAACCAGAATCAAGGTAACAACAACAACAACAGCAACAACAACAACAACAACAACAACAACAACAACAACAACAACAACAACAACAACAACAACAACAACAACAACAAGAACCCACCGCCACCACCCCCTGTTGACAACCTAGCACATTGAGGGAGTCCTGGATTAGGGGGTGTCTGGATGGCCGGACTATGACCTTTGGCCGGACTCCCGGACTATGAAGATACAAGATTGAAGACTTCGTCCCGTGTCCGAATGGGACTTTCCTTGGCGTGGAAGGCAAGCTTGGCGATACGATATGAAGATCTCCTCCCATTGTAACCGACTCTATGTAACCCTAGCCCTCTCCGGTGTCTATATAAACCGGAGAGTTTTAGTCCATAGGACGAACAACAATCATACCATAGGCTAGCTTTAGGGTTTAGCCTCTCGGATCTCGTGGTAGATCAACTCTTGTACTACCCATATCATCAATATTAATCAAGCAGGAGTAGGGTTTTACCTCCACCGAGAGGGCCCAAACCTGGGTAAAAACATCGTGTCCCTTGTCTCCTGTTACCATCCGCCTAGACGCACAGTTCGGGACCCCCTACCCGAGATCCGCCGGTTTTGACACCGACATTGGTGCTTTCATTGAGAGTTCCTCTGTGTCGTCACCTTTAGGTCCGATGGCTTCTTCGATCGTCAACCACAACGCGGTCCAGGGTGAGACTTTTCTCCTCGGACAGATCTTCGTATTCGGCGGCTTCGCACTGCGGGCCAACTCGCTTGGCCATCTGGAGCAGATCGAAAGCTACGCCCCTGACCATCAGGTCAGGTTTGGAAGCTTAAGTTACACGACCGACATCCGCGTGGATTTGATCTTCGATGGATTCGAGCCACGGCCGAGAGTGACGCACTGTCCTGGTGGGCATGATCTAACTCTGCCGCCGGACAGCACCTAGAGTGCCGCTCAGGTGTCCGCTCTGATCATTAGCTCGGAGCCGACTGCGCTAGGCGGGGATGGACGATTGGACGCCGCCCCGGGAGCTGCAATCTCTACGGCGATAGAGCCGAATACCAGCCTAGTCCTTTGCAAGGCATGTGACTCCAAGGTGCCGGACTCCGTTCTGGACTCCGAATCTCCTGCACCCCTCCCGATCGAACCCGATTGGGCTCCGATCATGGAGTTCACCACCGTGGACGTCTTTCAACACTCGCCCTTTGGCGATATCCTAAACTCCCTAAAGTCTCTCTCTTTGTCAGGAGAGCCCTGGCCGGACTATGGTCAGCAGGGATGGGATGCGGACGACGAAGAAATTCGAAACCCACCCACCACCCACTTTGTAGCCACTGTCGACGATCTAACTGACATGCTCGACTTTGACTCCGAAGACATCGATGGTATGGACACCGATGAAGGAGACGACCAAGAACCAGCACCTATATGGCACTGGAAGGCCACCTCGTCATACGATGTATACATGGTGGACACACCTAAAAGAAATAACAACGAGGATCAAAAGGGCGCAACCAGGGATCGCTCCCTCAAAAAACAATCAAAGCAGCGGTATAAGCGCCACGCCAAGCCCCACCTCGACAAAGACCCAGCCATAGAGCAGGGCGAATCAACGGAAGACGAACATGCCATCGAGAAACCGTCCAGACAGGGCGGACAATCCAAACAACCCATCCCCGGGAAAGATTATAGTCCGGACGACCTCACGCCGGACAAATTGCTGGGACATCAGAACCTCCACCAAAGGCTCGTTGCTACTGCACAGAGCCTGAAAAAGCAGAAGCGGAGGCTCAAAATAGCGGAAGATGCACTCAAGATCAGATGGGGCAAAGTACTCAATACCGCACACAAGTACGGCAACAGTCGTCACACAAAGAGCTATCCGAAGCAGAAACTACTACCGGAATTTGATGAAGAGGCCATAGAGCCCCCACCGTCAAAAAATAAGGAAGCCACAAGGTCGGATAGACGACCCCACGATCGATCTCAATCGACAAAGGGCGCCGCACTCAATACGGCGCGCGATCCGCCCAAGGATTCGCATCAAAAAACTGGCCCAACCAGATCCATCTATGGGCCAAGAAAGCAAGCTCCAGTGAGCAATGCAATGCAAAAAATATCCGAACATCACGGCACACCTACATACAGGGGCGCCGCACATCCCCTATGTTTTACCGATGAGGTGCTGGATCATGAATTTCCAGCGGGATTCAAGCCCATGAACATAGAAGCATATAACGGAACAACAGACCCTGGAGTCTGGATCGAGGATTATATCCTCCACATACACATGGCCAGAGGAGATGACCTCCACGCCATAAAATACTTACCCCTTAAGCTCAAAGGGCCAGCCCGGCATTGGCTTAAAAGCCTTCCTGAAAACACCATGGGAAGTTGGGAAGCACTCGAGGATGCTTTCCGGGCAACTTTTCAAGGGACCTATGTCCGACCTTCGGATGCAGATGATCTGAGTCATATAACTCAGCAGCCCGGAGAGTCAGCCCAGAAACTCTGGAACAGATTCCTTACTAAAAAGAATCAGATAGTCGACTGTCCGGATGCCGAGGCCCTAGCATCTTTCAAACATAGCGTCCGAGACGAATGGCTCGCCAGACACCTCGGCCAAGAAAAGCCAAAAACAATGGCCGCATTAACAAGCCTCATGACCCGCTTTTGCGCAGGAGAGGATAGCTGGTTGGCAAGAAGCAGCACCAGCGACCCGAGCACATCCAGACTGAGAGATGGAAACGGGAAACTGTGCCGTAACAAAGAACAGCGCCGAATTAAGGATAACAGCCCGATGAGCATGGTAGTCAACACCGGATTCAAAAGCTATTGCAAAATCAGAAAAAGCCGCCACCCAAAGATGACAGGGACGAGGTGTCTAACCTCAACAAAATCCTGGACAAAATATGTCAAATCCACAGTACTCCCGGGAGACCCGCAAACCATACCCACAGAGATTGTTGGGTCTTCAAGCAGTCCGGCAAACTCAACGCCGAACACAAGGGGTTCGACACACCAAGCGAGGATGACAACGCACCCCACAAGCAGAACACCAGAGAACAAAAGAAGTTCCCACAAGAAGTCAAAACAGTAAATTCACTTCAGGTGACAAAAAGGGAACAACAGAACGGCGCTTATGAACACACGCGCCATACGGCCAGCCCCAGAGGAGCACCGCCACTGGTTGTTACAACCAATCACCTTTGATCATCAGGATTACTCCAGACGAGCCCGGAATGCAGGCTGGACTACCTTGGTCTTGAATCCGATTATTGACGGACTCCAATTTACAAAAGTCCTTATGGACGGCGGCAGTGACTTAAACCTATTATATTAGGACACAATCCGCAAACTAGGGGTAAACCCAGCTATAATCCGCCATGGCAACACTTACTTTCAAGGAGTCACGCCGGGTCCAGATACCCAGAGTATGGGTTCCCTTTCATTAGAAGTCACATTCGGCTCACCCGACAACTTCCGAAGCGAAAAGCTAACATTCCACATCGCCCCATTTGTAAGTCGCTATCAAGTTCTACTGGGACGTGAAGCTTTTGCCCGCTTTAATGCAATACCGCATTATGCATCCCTTACACTTAAAATGCCCGGCCCACGAGGCATCATCTCATTACAGGGGAACATCAATTGACCCCCAAAGTACGGGTAAAGGTGCGACCGCCTAGACAACCGCACAGTAATCCAGCCCTACTATCCCGGACACGGCTCGACGAGTCCGGCGTAAACATACACAGGCTTAATAGCCACATAACCCTGCACAAGGGGCTCCGCGTGTTCACGCCAGGAGACAATACGGCTCAATTCTTGCTCCAACTATATTTTGTTTATTTTAATATAGATTTCTCGGACGCTTATTTTTCACTAAGTTCCTCTCTTTCGCAGACGAACATCGTGCTACGCCCGTGCAGGATACGGCACCACGGAGACACATGCGCAGACGTGCAGTAGGGACCCGTTTCAAGGATTCTTTTCAGATTAAGACCCTGCGTAAACCTTTTTTACTGTCTGTTGTTGACAACATCCCCCGACTTTCGCTATAACCGAGGAGGAGACTGGCGTCTTGCCATGTGGCCACGCCAGAATTTTGTGCGTACCTGGACACCAGGGGCTATTTTTACCAAGGGCTCTATTTCGGCCCGTCTTCATAAAGACCGAATACCTTAGGGAGTGTTCGGCGTCGCGAGTTTGGCCTTATATGCATCAGCTCCGAATCATGTCTTTGGTTAAATGTTGGGTTTGCCCGGCTCCTGTGTTTTGCTGTGTTACGTTCCGTTATATCGGCTAACGCGACACCAGGAGAACTACTGCGATTGTGCCCCGGTTTTGCCAGGCGAGCACCTCAGTAGAGAAAGCCAAAAACTGACTGTCATGATATAGCGAGAGACTGGTCAACCACTCGATGACTCTCGGAATCTTTAGGATTCCTCCGCATTAACGAAGGACCGCTTCCCGGTCAGGCACACACGCGCCCCAAATTCGGGCGAGCGCGGTGCCTTTAGGGGCTATTGAGTAGCCCCAATGTAAACTCCTATGGCTAAGTGAAAGTGATAAAGCATTATAGTCCAGTTGCCTAGTTCGCCGCGCTATCACCTCCTTTGTAGGACCAAGACGTTGGATTAAATGTGAAAAGGCGCCTTTTTTGCGAACACCCCCGCATTATATGCGTGGGGGCTGAAGCTAACGGCTGCCATCTTTCAGGTTATATACACATATACATTAACGGCCGCACAGGAGGTATTATAATTCTTGCAAGCACAAGTATAAAAAGCTTTTATATTCTATTACAATATTTCTTTCACAATAGCACATGCTATTCGAACACAACATCCTTCGAGCATTGTGCTTCTATTAAACGAGCGCCCGGGAGAACTTCCTCAAAGTAGTGCCTGGCAAGTACCCGGCCTTCGTCCGAATCCCGGGATGCAACAATACTGGCCTTCATATCCGCCCAGTATGTCTTGACACGGGCAAGAGACATTTGTGCACCCTCTATGCACGCCGACCTCTTCATTGCATCAACATGCGGCACAGAACCAAGGAACTGCTGCACCAATCCAAAATAACTCTTCGGCTCTGGCTCTCCCGGCCACAAATGACTCGCAATATACTTCATGGCGAGTCCGGATAACCTGTTCAGCTCCGCCCAGGCGGGCAAACGGTCGGATACAGAAAGTGCGCGTTCGGGATTGTGGAACTGCGACCAAAAAAGTTCTTCCAATTTATGGTCACCTCGACCTCGGAAGTGTTCGGTTGCATCTGCCGCACTCGCTGCCAAATCCAGATAAGTGTTTTCCGCACTCCACTGCCGGTCTAACGGAGCATACCTAGGATCCCTGAACTTCATCCGCAGCATATAGAGCCTTCCAGCCGTGATATCTCCAGCCTGACGCAACTCCTCCTTCATAGCTCACATTGTAGAGCGAGTTTCCTTGGCCTCAGAAGTGATCTTCTCAAGGTCCTTCTGAGCCGCCCTTTCTTCTTGTTCGAGAAATTTATAGTGGCCGGCGGCATCCTTCAATTTTATAGCCATCTCGGCTATTACCTTCTTTCTCTGGCAGTGAGCAGCCTATTCGGCTTTGAGCTCTTCAACTGCCTTAACGGCAGCCGCATCACTTTTCCTTGCTTGCTCCTTGGCTCGGGCAAGTTCCGCCCAAAGGTTCTCCACGGCAGCAGCACTATCTGCATTAAGCACATATATTGTAAGGCACGAGAATCGCACTCCTCTTATCAGATGTCTGTGGAGCATACCTTGTGCCTCATCTAGCCGCTTATGTACAAGCGCGATGTCGGCATCCGCCACGTCAAGTTGCCGCTTTAGTTCGGCAGATTCATCAGTCCGGCTAGCCACCGAACGCCTCACCACCTTCATAAAAAGGTGACATTTTATACCTGGGGTTATGATCCTCTGTGCGCCATCACTCTTGACGACACACAGAGTCTCAGGGGCTACTATTTATACAGGGCGCATTTTATATGCAGCTCTATCCAAAGCCTATCAGTAAACTCCTGGCGGCCTCGTACAATCCGCTTTCCGCGGATGAAATCCTTCCTATCACCATGTTCATCAACATACGGTGTTCTTCTAAGACGGATGCTCGCCCGAGCAGATCCCTCAGCCTCTCCAACCGTGCACCAAAAGGCACCGGACTAGCCCGACGACCTTTTTCAGGATCAGGACTTGGAGAAACCCGCCGGGACGACACCTCGGGGTCGCCTGCCTTGTAAGTCGGTGCGGCTAGGGGAGGCGTTTCTCTCTCCATCATCTCCGGACGAAGATCCCCTAAAGACGAGCTCTGCTGAGAAGGGTTGAGATCCGAACTGCAAGGTAATATTTTGGTTATGTTCCTCAGAAATAAAACAGGGATGCTACTCATTTTTGAACCCCTCTCTTTACGTACAGCTCGGAGGAAAGCTGATCCCCTTGAGGGCGCAATGCGGCCGGGGCAGTCTCCCGCGCCGGATCCTCTGACGAAGATTTCTTCCCCCGTTTCGAGGTCATCCCCTTCGGGTCTTCAGAGGCACTCCTTTTCTTTCCCAGGTTGGGGGAAGTCTCGATTCCTCCCTTCCTGACGGTCTCCTCCATGCAAGCGGTAGCTCCTTGGTTCCCCTCTTCGCCCTCTGCCGAAAGCATAATCTCCAGCATCCTGGTTAACACGGGATCCGGCACGGTCTTGGGCAGGGGGGCTGGACACCTGATCAAGGGATAGCTCTGTTAAAGGGCAACTTTATGATGAAAATACGGATGGTGTGTCCAAATATGGGGCTACTTACCTTTGCATCCGGGCGATTGCAGCTCAGACCTGCATCCTCGGACGAATCCAGACACCTTGTTTGTGATCCGAAGAACAATTTGTACATCTCCACGGGTGTCGCGCCCATAAAATGTTGGAGGACTCGCGGTCCCTCCGGATTAAATTCCCACAGGCGGAGAGGGCAACGTTTGCAGGGCAGCGTGCGGTGAATCAGCATAACTTGCGCCACTACGGTCAAGTTAATATCTCTTTCTAGGAGATCCCGAATGCGGTCCTGCAGTAGGGGCACGTCTTTGGACGGCCCCCAGATAAGCCCTTCATTGACCCATGATGCTCGCCGTGGTGAGGGACCCGAGTGGAAAGCGGGTGGCGCCACCCATGTGGTGCCCCTGGGGGCTGTGATGTAAAACCAGTCCTGTTGCCATAAGCCGAACTCCTCTTGGAAAGTGCCCTCGGGCCAGGGAGCGCCGGCTATCTTGCTTATAATAGCTCCTCCGCACTCAGCGTGCTGCCCTTTTATCATCTTCGGCTCCACCTTGAAGGTTCTGAGCCACAATCCGAAGTGAGGAGTGATATGGAGGAAGGCCTCACACACGACGATGAATGATGAAATTTGGAGGATGGACTCCGGAGCTAAGTTGTGAAATTCCATCCCGTAATAGAACATCAGCCCCCTCACGAAGGGATCAATCGGGAAGCCTAGCCCCCGAAGGAAGTGAGATGTGAACACCACGCTCTCACTGGGCTGGGGAGAGGGAATGGCCTGCCCTTGAGCAGGCAGCCTATGCGAGATTTCGCCGGTTAGATACGTGGCATCTCTCAGCTTTCACACATCTTCTTCCATAATGGAGGAAGCCACCGACCGGCCTTGAAGGTCGGAGCCGGACATCATCGAAGGTCCGAAGCACCTAAAATTAGAGCTTTGAGTGTTGGAACTCGAGGCGAGGGGTGGATTCGATTGGATTGAAAAAGAAGGGAGTCAAGCCTTGGTCTCTTTATAAAGGAGTTGAATACCAACAGCCCTCCTCATAACCGTTTGGGACTCGCTTTCAATTACAGAATCATACCAAAAGGCGCAGTTGGGTTACCCACGCCCGTATTGATGAGAATCCCGGAATAAGGGGACATGATCTCTGCTTTGACAAGACGTGCCAAGGAAACCGCCTCGCTAAACGCGCTGAGGTGGAACAGTAAAATGACTCGAATAAAGGCTTGGCCGTGGCGTGATGTCATGCAGATTAGATTTTTGTAGATATTATTCTCTCTACGGTGGTATGTGGAACTTATTTTTGTAGAGCCGGACACTATCCTTGTGTTCAACATCTTCTATGAAGTATTCGGAGGAGGAATCCGCCTTGCAATGCCGAAGACAATTTGTGCGCCGGACTCGTCGTCATTGAAGCCTGGTTCAGGGGCTACTGAGGGAGTCCTGGATTAGGGGGTGTCCGGATGGCCGGACTATGACCTTTGGCCGGAATCCTGGACTATGAAGATACAAGATTGAAGACTTCGTCCCGTGTCCGGATAGCTTTCCTTGGCATGGAAGGCAAGCTTGGCGATACGATATGAAGATCTCGTCCCATTGTAACCAACTCTGTGTAACCCTAGCCCTCTCTGGTGTCTATATAAACCGGAGAGTTTTAGTCCGTAGGACGAACAACAATCATACCATAGGCTAGCTTCTAGGGTTTAGCCTCTCTGATCTCGTGGTAGATCAACTCTTGTACTACCCATATCATCAATATTAATGAAGCAGGAGTAGGGTTTTACCTCCACCGAGAGGGCCTGAACCTGGGTAAAAACATCGTGTCCCTTGTCTAATGTTACCATCCGCCTAGACGCACAGTTCGGGACCCCCTACCCAAGATCCGCCAGTTTTGACACCGACACCCGTTTTCTGAGGTTGAATCCGGCGATGTTATCTAGCAGCACCGAGCAAATTGTTGCAGATGATTAGCTCCGCAAGATTGGAAGAGAGCTGACTACTTTAGGATGCACAAATGCGGAGAGAGTGTTCTTTGATGCACATCAGCTTGATGGACCCGCAACATCTTGGTGGGAGAACTTCACCACCACTTACCCCATTGATACAATTACATGGGATCAGTTTCAGCATGCATTCCGCACCGCCCATGTTTCAGCAGGAGCTATGAGCATGAAGAAGCGCGAGTTTCCCAACTTGCATCAAGGGAGTCGTAAAGTGGGATAGTATGTGGATGAGTTTAGCAAGTTAGCCTGTTTATGCCCCAGATGATGTGGCCACAGATGCCGCGAAGCAGGAGAAGTTTCTTTAGGGACTCAATGATGAGGTGAGCATGCAGTTGATGGTGGCAACTTTCAACAACTACCAGGAGTTGGTAGACAGGGCCCTCATGATAAAAGGCAAGCAAAAACAGATTGAGAATCGCAAGAGGAAGTATGGACAGGGGAGGTAGACTTCTGGAGCTTAGCAGAAGCCCCACTCTTCCCCGTACTCGGGAGGACATACTCACAACCATGGAGGCCATAACCATGGAGGACATATGTACAATGGAGGAAGTTCCCACAACCACAGTGGCCCTAAGAATGGCAATGGGAATGGATGAAGCAACACTCAGAAGCGTTCCAACTCGGCAACACCAGCCAAGAGGGATCTGAATCACATTACTTGTCTCTAGTGCGGGAAGACTAGACATTACGCCACTGAATGTCCTGAAGCAATGAATGGAAATGGCAATGGAAGTTCTGCAAAGAAGCCCAACCCCTTCACCAAAGGTTAGGTGAACCATGTCAGTTTTGAGGAGATTGAGGAGCAGCCCGACCTAGTTGTCGGTAAGTTTTTGATTAATGCATTTACAACACTTGTTCTCTTCGATACTGGTGCATCTCATTCATTCATATCAAGGGAATTTGTGGATAAGTATAAATTGCCAACAGTAGCTCTTAAGTCACCTATGTTAGTAAGTTCCCCAGGAGCGGAGTATATGGCTAGTAGGGGATGCTATCAGTTGCAAGTAACCATAGAGAGACATGTTTTCCCAACCGACCTGGTTGTCCTGGAGTCACAAGGATTGGATGTGATACTAGGCATGGATTGACAATCCAAGTATGAGGGAAACGTTGATTGCGCCAATAAATCAATTCTTCTCACCACCCCGGAAGGAAAGAGGATCAAGTATGTATCTAGGCATACGCCGAGGAGGACTTGGGTGAACTCCTTATCAGGAGTTGTTGAGGAGGAAGTACCAGTGGTGAAGGATTACCCTGATGTATTTCCAGAAGATTTACCAGGCATGCCACCAGATCGAGACATTGAGTTTTTGATTGAGTTATTGCTAGGAACCGAACCAAAATAAAAGAGACCGTATCGGATGCCCGCTAATGATCTGGAGGAAATTAAGAAGTAGATAAAGGAGTTACGGGACAAAGGTTATATTTGATCAAGTTCATCACCTTGGGGAGCCCCAGTGCTTCTAGTAGAGAAGAAGGATGGATCTTTGAGGATGGTCGTTGATTATCATGCACTGAATGATGTGACGGTCAAGAACAAATACCCTCTGTCGATGATTAATGATTTGTTTGATGAGATGCAAGGAGCTAAACCTTTCTCCAAGATTGATGTTCCATCAGGTTATCACCAGTTAAAGATCCGAGAGTCGGATATACCTAAGACAACTTTTACCACGAGGTAGGGATATATGAGTATACAATTATGTCATTTGGTTTGACTAACGCCCCTGCCTATTTCATGAGTATGATGAACAAGGTGTTCATGGAGTTTTTGGATAAGTTCGTCATGGTTTTCATTGATGACATATTGGTTTACTCAAAGAATAAAGAGGAGCATAAGGAACATTTGCGTTTGGTTCTCGAGAAGCTCAGGGAACATCAGTTGTATGCCAAATTCAGCAAATGTGAGTTTTGATTGAAGCAAGTTGGATTTATCGGACATGTTATATCTAGAGAATGAATAGCAGTAGACCCAACCAAGGTTGTTTCTATCACTAAATGGTTGGCACCCACCTCAGTGGGAGAGATCAGAAGTTTTCTTCGACTCGTAGGTTATTATCGGAGATTTATTGAGAATTTTCCAAGATTGCGAAGCCCATGATGGAATTATTGAAGAAAGACACCAAGTTTAAATGGACTGAGGATTGTGAGGCCAGTTTTCAGAAGTTGAAGAAACGTTTGGTTACAGCCCCAGTGCTGATTCTCCTAGATATATGCAAAGATTTCCAAATGTATTGTGACGCTTCACATCGAGGACTTTGAGGTGTGCTTATGTAGGATGGATGAGTTGTTTCATATGCCTCACGACAGCTTCGACCTCATGAGTTGAATTATGCTACGCGTGATTTGGAGTTAGCAGCCGTAGTGCATGTGATCAAGACATGGAGACATTTTCTCCTCGGAAACCGTTGTGATGTTTACACGGATCATAAGAGTTTGAAGTACATCTTCATGCATAAGGAGTTAAACCTCAGGCAAAGAAGATGGTTGGAGCTCATAAAGGATTATGATATGATATTGCATTATCATCTAGAAATGGCCAATGTCGTAGCAGATGCGTTGAGCCGCAAGAGTTATGTTAACACACTCATGACCGGAGGATTACCTAAGGAGTTAGCAGACGACCTTCGAGAGATATGCTTGGAGATAGTTCCGAGAGGTTATCTTGCAGCATTTGGAATTCAGTCCACTTTGTTGGGTAAGATTAGAGAATCCCAGAAGATGGACAAGGAGATTGCTGAGATAAAGGAAAGGATGAGTAAAGGAAATGCTAAAGGATTTCGTGAGGATGAGCACGACACCTTATGGTTTGAGGATCGTATTTATGTGCCTAATGACCCCGAGATCAGGAAGTTGATTCTTCAGGAGGCTCGTGATTCACCTTACTCAATTTACCCAGGTAACACCAAGATGTATCTGGATTTCAAGGAAAGTTTCTGGTGGACAGGAATGAAGAAGGATATTGCCGAGTATGTATCAGTATGTGATGTATGTCAGAGAGTTAAGGCAGAGCATCAGAAACCAGCAGGGTTATTATAGCTTTTGCCAATACCCGAATGGAAGTGGGACAAACTTGGCATGGATTTCATCACTGGATTACCTAGGACTCGTTCAGGCTATGACTCTATATGGGTTGTAGTTGATCCCTTAACGAAGGTAGCCCATTTCATCCCCGTGAAGACAACTTATACGAGTGCTCAGTTGGAGAAGATATACATGACCAGGATCATATGTCTGCATAGAGTTTCGAGGACCATTGTATCAGATAGAGGAACACAGTTTACTTCAAAGTTTTGGAATCAGTTGCATGAAACTTTGGGTACCAGGTTAGAGTTCAGTATAGCCTTTCATCCATAGACAGATGGACAAACCGAGAGAGTCAATCAGATTCTAGAGGACATGTTGAGAGCTTGTGCGCTATATTATGGATCTAGTTGGGATGACAATTTTCCCTATGCGGAGTTCTCCTATAACAACAATTATCAAGCCAGTTTGAAGATGGCCCCTTTCGAAGCATTGTACGGAAGGAGGTGTAGGACACCGTTATCATGGGATGAAGTTGGACATAGACAGTTGTTCGGACCAGACTTCATCAGAGATTCTAAGGAGAAGGTTAAGTTGATTGAAGATAGACTCAAGGTAGCCCAGTCCAAGCAGAAGAGTTATGCGGATACTAAACACAAGGAGGTAGACTATGAAGTCAGAGATAGAGCATATCTTCGTGTGTCCCCACTTCTAGGAGTTAAACGTTTTGGAGACGAGGGAAAGCTAGCACCACGTTTTGTGGGACCATGCAGAGTTTTGGAACACATGGGAGAAGTTGCCTACAAGTTGGAATTGCCCAAAGGATTGTCAGGAGTTCATGATGTGTTTCACGTTTCCCAGTTGAAGAAGTGCCATCCAGAGATGGCCGATATTCCTCTGAGAGATATAGTGCCACTGGAAGCAATTCAGTTGTATAGTGATATGGCCTATGAAGAAAAGCCAGTTAAGATTCTCGAGTTTTCCAGCCGAGTTACCCGCAACAAGGTTATCAAGTTTTGCAAAGTTTAGTGGAGCCATCATACCAAGGCGGAAGCCACATGGGAGCGAGAAGAAGACCTCCGCAAGGAACACCCAAACCTTTTTGCTAACCAACCTGAATCTCGAGGGCAAGATTCATCTTAAGGGGGGTAGGTTTGTAACATCCCAATTTTTAATTTGGATGTTATACATAGATCATCACATGCATATCATATTTTATTTGCATTTGGTTGAGATCCAAGAAATCTTTAGCAACTCAAGGACCCAAGGAGAGAGTTGGAGGTTTCACAAAAATTTCATATTTGAATTTATTTCAAATTTGAAAAGTTGATTAATTTGATTTTCTATAATTTCTTTCCAATTATTTCAAACAATAAAAAAAATAAGAGAAGATAAAATCACTTCTTCAACAGAGGAGAAATATTGGAAAAGAAATTTTGAAATCAAATTATTATTTTATTTTGAATTTTATTTGGAGTTTTATTTGAATTAGAGAAAAACATGCATTTTTAAAAATTGCATTCGGTCCGTAAAAATGTTCACTTTGTCCCAAATATAAGGTTTGGCTGGTGAAAAATGTTTCTGGAACTTTTAGATTTTTATTTTTATTTTATTAGGTTTTTCTTCGTGGAAAAATGTTTTTTTATCTCTTCTTTGGCCGGCCCAGTCACCCGCCGCCTTCCTTCGCTCGGGGAGTCCCGACCGCTGCCGCCAGGAGGAGTCCGGCTCGGACTCCTCAATGCTGCCGCCTGCGCCGCCCCCTCTGGCAAGCCGCCGCGCAGCCTCTCCCCTCCTATAAAGCTGCCGACCCCAGACCCCTCCTGTCCAAATCGTCCCGCCGCCCCGAACACCACCGCCACCCACGCCGCGCCGTCGCACACTACCGCCTGCGCCACCACACCCGCACCCCGCCGCCTGCGCCGCTGCACCCGCACCCAGCCGCCGCCACCGCTTCTGCTGTGTTGCACGCCGCCGCCTTGACCACCGGAGCCGCACCGCCCTGTCGGATCTTGCTGCCGGTCAACTTCGGTTAACCGGTAAAAACCGCCCAGGTTCGACGGTTTAGTTTTCGGGTTTTTTCAGTTTATTAGGTTTAGATCGGTTTTTATTTTTGTTCGTTATTTGACGAACGTTCACCCGTTAGTTTCTTATAACGAACGAATTCGTTTGTTATGATCTGTTAGCAAACGTTCGTTCTGTACATTTTTATTTTTTAGTTTTATTTTCGCACAGGGACCTATCCATGAATAAGTATTATTGCGATTTAGCCCCTGATCTTAAAACTAGCGTAAATTTTTGCTCGTTTATCCAAATCATACAAAACTAACACCTATATCCCCAGTTATGGACATCTTGAGTATCTAGAGTTGGATATTATTGTTGATCTCATCACTCTTTAATTAATTGAATCGGGTTTAATGATGATATTTGTTTAATTGGGATTTGAGTTGGAGGAACCTTCTCAATTATTGGTTCAACTTGGGAGTAGTAAATAAACTTATTACTTTGTTGTAGAGAAAAACTAGCTTTATGCAAAACACTAAACTTAGAGCCTCCACCAGGAAAATATGCATGTAGATATAGTTCTTGCATTCATTGCTTTACAGTGTAACTATGACAGCATATTCAATGTGCTGACCTACACAGCTGCAACGTCTCAAGTTGCAGACTACTCATACGACGAATAAGGTGCGACAGGTCATTGTCGTGCACTCAACTATGCCGCTGGAGTTGACGGACTCATTTACCTTCGAAGCTTTCACAGTTATTTAGTTTAGATGGCCTTCAGCCATATTATTTTTTTGTAATCATACTCTTTATGAGGACTCGATGTAATAAGTGTGTAATTGAACTCTATTATAATTCCTCGAGTACTGTGTGTGTCAGCATTACTGATCTAGGGATTACACTTTAGCACAAAGACTTCGGTCCATTGGGATCGTGGTTGCTACACTGCAGCTTCGTTCGTCCCGCCGCGTCCTGCTGGCCCTAGTGGTGGCGGTTGACGGGTCGTCTGTGCCCATCTCTTCACCATCACCGTCGTCCGCACTCTCCCGCTTATGCCAGGCTACCTCTCCTGGAACCCGATAGGGTCAGGCGGGGCTTCTGGCTAGGCTCCACTTTTGCCCTCTTTGCCTTCCGCCAAAGTGCCTGGGAGGAGAGGGTCAAGAAAGGGCATCACGGGGCACTTATCTTTTTTCAATCTAAAATTTGTAGGCACTTGCCAAACTTTAGTTCAAATTATGATGAAAATACGGATGGTGTGTCCAAATATGGGGCTACTTACCTTTGCATCCGGGCGATTGCAGCTCAGACCTGCATCCTCGGACGAATCCGGACACCTTGTTTGTGATCCGAAGAACAATTTGTACATCTCCACGGGTGTCGCGCCCATAAAATGTTGGAGGACTCGCGGTCCCTCCGGATTAAATTCCCACAGGCAGAGAGGGCGACGTTTGCAGGGCAGGGTGCGGTGAATCAGCATAACTTGCGCCACTACGGTCAAGTTAATATCTCTTTCTAGGAGGTCCCGAATGCGGTCCTGCAGTAGGGGCACGTCTTTGGATGGCCCCCAGATAAGCCCTTCATTGACCCATGATGCTCGCCGTGGTGAGGGAGCCGAGTGGAAAGCGGGTGGCGCCACCCATGTGGTGCCCCTGGGGGCTGTGATGTAAAACCAGTCCCGTTGCCATAAGCCGAACTCCTCTTGGAAAGTGCCCTCGGGCCAGGGAGCGCCGGCTATCTTGCTTATAATAGCTCCTCCGCACTCAGCGTGCTGCCCTTTTATCATCTTCGGCTCCACCTTGAAGGTTCTGAGCCACAATCCGAAGTGAGGAGTGATATGGAGGAAGGCCTCACACACGACGATGAATGATGAAATTTGGAGGATGGACTCCGGAGCTAAGTTGTGAAATTCCATCCCGTAATAGAACATCAGCCCCCTCACGAAGGGATCAATCGGGAAGCCTAGCCCCCGAAGGAAGTGAGATGTGAACACCACGCTCTCACTGGGCTGGGGAGAGGGAATGGCCTGCCCTTGAGCAGGCAGCCTATGCGAGATTTCGCCAGTTAGATACCTGGCATCTCTCAGCTTTCACACATCTTCTTCCATAATGGAGGAAGGCACCCACTGGACTTGAAGGTCGGAGCCGGACATCATCGAAGGTCCGAAGCACCTAAAATTAGAGCTTTGAGTGTTGGAACTCAAGGCGAGGGGCGGATTCGATTGGATTGAAAAAGAAGGGAGTCAAGCCTTGGTCTCTTTATAAAGGAGTTGAATACCAACAGCCCTCCTCGTAACCGTTTGGGACTCGCTTTCAATTATAGAATCATACCAAAAGGCGCAGTTGGGTTACCCACGCCCGTATTGATGAGAATCCCGGAATAAGGGGACATGATCTATGCTTTGACAAGACGTGCCAAGGAAACCGCCTCGCTAAACGCGCCGAGGTGGAACAGTAAAATGACTCGAATAAAGGCTTGGCCGTGGCGTGATGTCATGCAGATTAGATTTTTGTAGATATTATTCTCTCTACGGTGGTATGTGGAACTTATTTTTGTAGAGCCGGACACTATCCTTGTGTTCAACATCTTCTATGAAGTATTCGGAGGAGGAACCCGCCTTGCAATGCCGAAGACAATTTGTGCGCCGGACTCGTCGTCATTGAAGCCTGGTTCAGGGGCTACTGAGGGAGTCCTGGATTAGGGGGTGTCCGGATGGCCGGACTATGACCTTTGGCCGGAATCCCGGACTATGAAGATACAAGATTGAAGACTTCGTCCCGTGTCCGGATAGCTTTCCTTGGCATGGAAGGCAAGCTTGGCGATACGATATGAAGATCTCGTCCCATTGTAACCAACTCTGTGTAACCCTAGCCCTCTCTGGTGTCTATATAAACCGGAGAGTTTTAGTCCGTAGGACGAACAACAATCATACCATAGGCTAGCTTCTAGGGTTTAGCCTCTCTGATCTCGTGGTAGATCAACTCTTGTACTACCCATATCATCAATATTAATGAAGAAGGAGTAGGGTTTTACCTCCACCGAGAGGGCCTGAACCTGGGTAAAAACATCGTGTCCCTTGTCTAATGTTACCATCCGCCTAGACGCACAGTTCGGGACCCCCTACCCAAGATCCGCCAGTTTTGACACCGACACCCGTTTTCTGAGGTTGAATCCGGCGATGTTATCTAGCAGCACCGAGCAAATTGTTGCAGATGATTAGCTCCGCAAGATTGGAAGAGAGCTGACTACTTTAGGATGCACAAATGCGGAGAGAGTGTTCTTTGATGCACATCAGCTTGATGGACCCGCAACATCTTGGTGGGAGAACTTCACCACCACTTACCCCATTGATACAATTACATGGGATCAGTTTCAGCATGCATTCCGCACCGCCCATGTTTCAGCAGGAGCTATGAGCATGAAGAAGCGCGAGTTTCCCAACTTGCATCAAGGGAGTCGTAAAGTGGGATAGTATGTGGATGAGTTTAGCAAGTTAGCCTGTTTATGCCCCAGATGATGTGGCCACAGATGCCGCGAAGCAGGAGAAGTTTCTTTAGGGACTCAATGATGAGGTGAGCATGCAGTTGATGGTGGCAACTTTCAACAACTACCAGGAGTTGGTAGACAGGGCCCTCATGATAAAAGGCAAGCAAAAACAGATTGAGAATCGCAAGAGGAAGTATGGACAGGGGAGGTAGACTTCTGGAGCTTAGCAGAAGCCCCACTCTTCCCCGTACTCGGGAGGACATACTCACAACCATGGAGGCCATAACCATGGAGGACATATGTACAATGGAGGAAGTTCCCACAACCACAGTGGCCCTAAGAATGGCAATGGGAATGGATGAAGCAACACTCAGAAGCGTTCCAACTCGGCAACACCAGCCAAGAGGGATCTGAATCACATTACTTGTCTCTAGTGCGGGAAGACTAGACATTACGCCACTGAATGTCCTGAAGCAATGAATGGAAATGGCAATGGAAGTTCTGCAAAGAAGCCCAACCCCTTCACCAAAGGTTACGTGAACCATGTCAGTTTTGAGGAGAATGAGGAGCAGCCCGACCTAGTTGTCGGTAAGTTTTTGATTAATGCATTTACAACACTTGTTCTCTTCGATACTGGTGCATCTCATTCATTCATATCAAGGGAATTTGTGGATAAGTATAAATTGCCAACAGTAGCTCTTAAGTCACCTATGTTAGTAAGTTCCCCAGGAGCGGAGTATATGGCTAGTAGGGGATGCTATCAGTTGCAAGTAACCATAGAGAGACATGTTTTCCCAACCGACCTGGTTGTCCTGGAGTCACAAGGATTGGATGTGATACTAGGCATGGATTGACAATCCAAGTATGAGGGAAACATTGATTGCGCCAATAAATCAATTCTTCTCACCACCCCGGAAGGAAAGAGGATCAAGTATGTATCTAGGCATACGCCGAGGAGGACTTGGGTGAACTCCTTATCAGGAGTTGTTGAGGAGGAAGTACCAGTGGTGAAGGATTACCCCGATGTATTTCCAGAAGATTTACCAGGCATGCCACCAGATCGAGACATTGAGTTTTTGATTGAGTTATTGCTAGGAACCGAACCAAAATAAAAGAGACCGTATCGGATGCCCGCTAATGATCTGGAGGAAATTGAGAAGCAGATAAAGGAGTTACGGGACAAAGGTTATATTTGATCAAGTTCATCACCTTGGGGAGCCCCAGTGCTTCTAGTAGAGAAGAAGGATGGATCTTTGAGGATGGTCGTTGATTATCATGCACTGAATGATGTGACGGTCAAGAACAAATACCCTCTGTCGATGATTAATGATTTGTTTGATGAGACGCAAGGAGCTAAACCTTTCTCCAAGATTGATGTTCCATCAGGTTATCACCAGTTAAAGATCCGAGAGTCGGATATACCTAAGACAGCTTTTACCACGAGGCATGGGATATATGAGTACACAGTTATGTCATTTGGTTTGACTAACGCCCCTGCCTATTTCATGAGTATGATGAACAAGGTGTTCATGGAGTTTTTGGATAAGTTCATCATGGTGTTCATTGATGACATATTGGTTTACTCAAAGAATAAAGAGGAGCATAAGGAACATTTGCGTTTGGTTCTCGAGAAGCTCAGGGAACATCAGTTGTATGCCAAATTCAGCAAATGTGAGTTTTGATTGAAGCAAGTTGGATTTATCGGACATGTTATATCTAGAGAATGAATAGCAGTAGACCCAACCATGGTTGTTTCTATCACTAAATGGTTGGCACCCACCTCAGTGGGAGAGATCAGAAGTTTTCTTCGACTCGTAGGTTATTATCGGGGATTTATTGAGAATTTTCCAAGATTGCGAAGCCCGTGATGGAATTATTGAAGAAAGACACCAAGTTTAAATGGACTGAGGATTGTGAGGCCAGTTTTCAGAAGTTGAAGAAACGTTTGGTTACAGCCCCAGTGCTGATTCTCCTAGATATATGCAAAGATTTCCAAATGTATTGTGACGCTTCACATCGAGGACTTTGAGGTGTGCTTATGTAGGATGGATGAGTTGTTTCATATGCCTCACGACAGCTTCGACCTCATGAGTTGAATTATGCTACGCGTGATTTGGAGTTAGCAGCCGTAGTGCATGTGCTCAAGACATGGAGACATTTTCTCCTCGGAAACCGTTGTGATGTTTACACGGATCATAAGAGTTTGAAGTACATCTTCACGCATAAGGAGTTAAACCTCAGGCAAAGAAGATGGTTGGAGCTCATAAAGGATTATGATATGATATTGCATTATCATCTAGAAAAGGCCAATGTCGTAGCAAATGTGTTGAGCCACAAGAGTTATGTTAACACACTCATGACCGGAGGATTACCTAAGGAGTTAGTACACGACCTTCGAGAGATATGCTTGGAGATAGTTCCGAGAGGTTATCTTGCAGCATTTGGAATTCAGTCCACTTTGTTGGGTAAGATTAGAGAATCCCAGAAGATGGACAAGGAGATTGCTGAGATAAAGGAAAGGATGAGTAAAGGAAATGCTAAAGGATTTCGTGAGGATGAGCACGACACCTTATGGTTTGAGGATCGTATTTATGTGCCTAATGACCCCGAGATCAGGAAGTTGATTCTTCAGGAGGCTCGTGATTCACCTTACTCAATTTACCCAGGTAACACCAAGATGTATCTGGATTTCAAGGAAAGTTTCTGGTGGACAGGAATGAAGAAGGATATTGCCGAGTATGTATCAGTATGTGATGTATGTCAGAGAGTTAAGGCAGAGCATCAGAAACCAGCAGGGTTATTATAGCTTTTGCCAATACCCGAATGGAAGTGGGACAAACTTGGCATGGATTTTATCACTGGATTACCTAGGACTCGTTCAGGCTATGACTCTATCTGGGTTGTAGTTGATCCCTTAACGAAGGTAGCCCATTTCATCCCCGTGAAGACAACTTATACGAGTGCTAAGTTGGAGAAGATATACATGACCAGGATCATATGTCTGCATAGAGTTTCGAGGACCATTGTATCAGATAGAGGAACACAGTTTACTTCAAAGTTTTGGAATCAGTTGCATGAAACTTTGGGTACCAGGCTAGAGTTCAGTATAGCCTTTCATCCATAGACAGATGGACAAACCGAGAGAGTCAATCAGATTCTAGAGGACATGTTGAGAGCTTGTGCGCTATATTATGGATCTAGTTGGGATGACAATTTGCCCTATGCGGAGTTCTCCTATAACAACAATTATCAAGCCAGTTTGAAGATGGCCCCTTTCGAAGCATTGTACGGAAGGAGGTGTAGGACACCGTTATCATGGGATGAAGTTGGACATAGACAGTTGTTCGGACCAGACTTCATCAGAGATTCTTAGGAGAAGGTTAAGTTGATTGAAGATAGACTCAAGGTAGCCCAGTCCAAGCAGAAGAGTTATGCGGATACTAAACACAAGGAGGTAGACTATGAAGTCAGAGATAGAGCATATCTTTGTGTGTCCCCACTTCTAGGAGTTAAACGTTTTGGAGATGAGGGAAAGCTAGCACCACGTTTTGTGGGACCAAGCAGAGTTTTGGAACACATGGGAGAAGTTGCCTACAAGTTGGAATTGCCCAAAGGATTGTCAGGAGTTCATGATGTGTTTCATGTTTCCCAGTTGAAGAAGTGCCATCCAGAGATGGCCGATATTCCTCTGAGAGATATAGTGCCACTGGAAGCAATTCAGTTGTATAGTGATATGGCCTATGAAGAAAAGCCAGTTAAGATTCTCGAGTTTTCCAGCCGAGTTACCCGCAACAAGGTTATCAAGTTTTGCAAAGTTCAGTGGAGCCATCATACCAAGGCGGAAGCCACATGGGAGCGAGAAGAAGACCTCCGCAAGGAACATCCAAACCTTTTTGCTGACCAACCTGAATCTCGAGGGCAAGATTCATCTTAAGGGGGGTAGGTTTGTAACATCCCAATTTTTAATTTGGATGTTATACATAGATCATCACATGCATATCATATTTTATTTGCATTTGGTTGAGATCCAAGAAATCTTTAGCAACTCAAGGACCCAAGGAGAGAGTTGGAGGTTTCACAAAAATTTCATATTTGAATTTATTTCAAATTTGAAAAGTTGATTAATTTGATTTTCTATAATTTCTTTCCAATTATTTCAAACAATAAAAAAAATAAGAGAAGATAAAATCACTTCTTCAACAGAGGAGAAATATTGGAAAAGAAATTTTGAAATCAAATTATTATTTTGTTTTGAATTTTATTTGGAGTTTTATTTGAATTAGAGAAAAACATGCATTTTTAAAAATTGCATTCGGTCCGTAAAAATGTTCACTTTGTCCCAAATATAAGGTTTGGCTGGTGAAAAATGTTTCTGGAACTTTTAGATTTTTATTTTTATTTTATTAGGTTTTTCTTCGTGAAAAAATGTTTTTTTATCTCTTCTTTGGCCGGCCCAGTCACCCGCCGCCTTCCTTCGCTCGGGGAGTCCCGACCGCTGCCGCCAGGAGGAGTCCGGCTCGGACTCCTCAATGCTGCCGCCCGCGCCGCCCCCTCTGGCAAGCCGCCGCGCAGCCTCTCCCCTCCTCTAAAGCTGCCGACCCCAGACCCCTCCTGTCCAAATCGTCCCGCCGCCCCGAACACCACCGCCACCCACGCCGCGCCGTCGCACACTACCGCCTGCGCCACCACACCCGCACCCCGCCGCCTGCGCCGCTGCACCCGCACCCAGCCGCCGCCACCGCTTCTGCTGTGTTGCACGCCGCCGCCTTGACCACCGGAGCCGCACCGCCCTGTCGGATCTTGCTGCCGGTCAACTTCGGTTAACCGGTAAAAACCGCCCAGGTTCGACGGTTTAGTTTTCGGGTTTTTTCAGTTTATTAGGTTTAGATCGGTTTTTATTTTTGTTCGTTATTTGACGAACGTTCACCCGTTAGTTTCTTATAACGAACGAATTCGTTTGTTATGATCTGTTAGCAAACGTTCGTTCTGTACATTTTTATTTTTTAGTTTTATTTTCGCACAGGGACCTATCCATGAATAAGTATTATTGCGATTTAGCCCCTGATCTTAAAACTAGCGTAAATTTTTGCTCGTTTATCCAAATCATACAAAACTAACACCTATATCCCCGGTTATGGACATCTTGAGTATCTAGAGTTGGATATTATTGTTGATCTCATCACTCTTTAATTAATTGAATCGGGTTTAATGATGATATTTGTTTAATTGGGATTTGAGTTGGAGGAACCTTCTGGATTATTGGTTCAACATGGGAGTAGTAAATAAACTTATTACTTTGTTGTAGAGAAAAACTAGCTTTATGCAAAACACTAAACTTAGAGCCTCCACCAGCAAAATATGCATGTAGATATAGTTCTTGCATTCATTGCTTTACAGTGTAACTATGACATCATATTCAATGTGCTGACCTACACAGCTGCAACGTCTCAAGTTGCAGACTACTCATACGACGAATAAGGTGCGACAGGTCGTTGTCGTGCACTCAACTATGCCGCTGGAGTTGATGGACTCATTTACCTTCGAAGCTTTCACAGTTATTTAGTTTAGATGGCCTGCAGCCATATTATTTTTTTGTAATCATACTCTTTATGAGGACTCGATGTAATAAGTGTGTAATTGAACTCTATTATAATTCCTCGAGTACTGTGTGTGTCAGCATTACTGATCTAGGGATTACACTTTAGCACAAAGACTTCGGTCCATTGGGATCGTGGTTGCTACACTGCAGCTTCGTTCGTCCCGCCGCGTCCTGCTGGCCCTAGTGGTGGCGGTTGACGGGTCGTCTGTGCCCATCTCTTCACCATCACTGTCGTCCGCACTCTCCCGCTTATGCCAGGCTACCTCTCCTGGAACCCGATAGGGTCAGGCGGGGCTTCTAGCTAGGCTCCACTTTTGCCCTCTTTGCCTTCCGCCAAAGTGCCTGGGAGGAGAGGGTCAAGAAAGGGCATCACGGGGCACTTATCTTTTTTCAATCTAAAATTTGTAGGCACTTGCCAAACTTTAGTTCAAATTATCTAATCTCTTTTATCCATGTTTGTGCTCTGTAAGATCTTGTACTTGTTAATCATCATATTAATGATAAACCTTGCCGGGTACTTGTGCATGTAATACGTCCATGCAGAGGTGAAATACCTCTATACATTCGAGGAAACAAGTTTCCCCGATAGGTTATCCTATCGGTACCCTTAGTTTGTTGCCACGGAGCGAGCACTACCGGGCACAAACCATAGAGAGGAACCAGCCCCTGTGAGCCCTTTTCGCTAAAGGCCACTACGACCATCCCGACTGAAGCAACGTTTGAGTCAAAGGATGGGAGCACCTAAGTCTCAAAGGCGGCGAGGCTTTCTTATGAACAAGTACCTGCTTACATAACACGTATGGATAAGAGAAATAACTTATCTGTTTTGTCTTGCCGGGGATCACAACGTAGGCTCGTCTTCTCTTCTCCTCTTAGGGACCAAGTCCACGACAGCAGCATGTAGTTTGATGCAGATGAAAATGATGCCTCATGCGATCTTATCTACATGAACATGCAATGCTCATGATATGCTTATGCATCCATGCAATTTTTCGGGGCCCCTAGCGCTTCATTTATTTCTCTGTTGCTCAGGGTCTACACATGGCTTTGTACAAGGGGTTACATGCAACTGAGGCAAGGCCTATATAAAAGGGTGGCTACCAGGCAGGGCCCGACAGCCATGCCTTATGGGTAGAACTTGCAGAGATGCTCAATGTTCCCTGAGTTTTGCAATTTAATTCCATCTCCGGTCTCCAGACGGACTACACCAGGTCTGGTGACTCGTACTACCCGATATGGGCCTTCCCACTTTGGCGTCAACTTGTTTGTACCCTAGGCAGACTGAACGTGCCTAAGGACAAGGTCGCCTTCCTCAAAACACCGGGCATGAACCCTGTGGCTGTAATAGCTACACAGGGCTTGCTAGTAGCATGCGGCACGTGTAGCAGCCCAGAGATGGTTCTCCTCAAGTAGCACAACATCGTCACACCAGTGCTGTTCCTGTGCTACTTCATCATAGGCAAGCACTCAATGTGACTCGTAAATGAGTTCCGTAGGGAAAACTGCTTCTGCCCCATAGACCAGGGAGAAGGGAGTCTTCCCGGTAGCTTGATTTCGTGTTGTTCTGAGGGACCAAAGAACCACCAGCAGCGCATCGATCCACCGCCTGCCATATTTATGCAACTTATCAAATATTCTCGTCTTGAGTCCCCACAATACTTCAGCGCTCGCCCTCTCAGCTTGCATGTGGCTCTTTGGGTGAGCAACAAAGGCGAATGAGATATTGCTTCCGAGGGCATGAATGTATTGCATGAAGGCACAACTCATGAATTGGGTGTCGTTGTCGGTGATGATCCGAGGAGGGACTTCAAAGCGGCACACCAATCCTTTCAAGAACTTGATAGCTGACTGAGCAGTCACCATTCTCACGGGCCATACTACCGGCCACTTTGTAAACTTGTTGATTGCAACAAACAAGAAATAAAAGCCCCCGACAGCACGGGGGAAAGGGCCCAAGATGTCAAGCCCCCAGACCAAAAATGACCATGACAAGGGGATTGTTTGAAGAGCTTGGGCAGGCAGGTGGATATTCTTGGAATGGAACTGGCAGGCTTCACATTTGGTGACAAACTCAACTGCATCTTGGAGGGTTTGGGCCAGTAAAGTCCTTACCGGAAGGCCTTTCTAACCAGAGCCCTTGATCCGATGTGTGAGCTGCACATTGATGACCCACATTTATAGGGGATCAATCATAGTCCTTTCTATAAGTAAGAGTGTCCAAGCCAACGAGGAGTTGAAGGAAATGACAAGCAGTTTTCAGCAAGGTAATGTCTGCAAGCACTGAAATTATAAGTAACGAGTAGTTTGATATTAAGATAATTTGTAACGAGCAAGGAACAATAATGGTAACAAAAGTGCAGCATGGTAGCTCAATCCTTTTGAGGCAAAGGACAAGCCAAAATGGTCTCTTGATAAGCAAAGTGTTCTTGAGGGCACACGGGAATTTCATCTAGTCAGTTTCATAATGTTGGGTTGATTTGTATTCGCTACTTTGATAATTTGATATGTGGGTGGACAGGTGCTTAGGAATTGTTCTTACTTGAACGAGCCTCCTACTTATGATTAACCCCCTTGCAAGGAGCCGCAACTACGAGAAAAGTATTAAGAATAAATCTAACCATAGCATTAAACTTTTTGATCCAAATCAGCCCCTTACGGAATAGCGCATAAACTAGGGTTTAAGCTTCTGTCACTCTCTCAACCCATCATCTAATAACTACTCCACAATGCATTCCCTTAGCCCAAATATGGTGAAGTGTCATGTAGTCGAGGTTCACATGACACCGCTAAGGGAATCACAACATACATACCATCAAAATATTGAACGCATATAAAATTCACATGATTACTTGCAACAAGATTTCTCCCGCGACCTCAAGAACAAAAGTAACTACTTACAAATGATAATCATGCTCAATATAATAGGGTTGTTAAATATAATAATGGATCTGAACATATAATCTCCCACCAATTAAACCATATAGTAATCAACTACAAGATGTAATCAACACTACTAGTCACCCACAAGCACCAATCTATAGTTCCGGTACAAAGATTGAACACAAGAGATGAACTAGGGTTTGAGAGGAGATGGTGCTGTTCAAGATGTTGATGGAGATTTTCCTCCTCAAGATGGGAGAGTTGTTGGTGATGATGATGATGATGATTCCCACCTACGGGAAGGAAGTTCGCCGGAGGACACCGGAGGACAAAAGTGTCGGAGGACAAAAGTGCTCCTGCTAAGTTCCGCCTTGAGATGGCGGCGCTCCATCCCGAAAGTCTTCCCCTTATTTCTTCTAGGTCAAAATGACTTATATAATAGAATATGGGCACCGGAGGTGGGCTGGGCTGAGCACCACCCACCAGGGCGCGCCTCAGGGCCCTGGCGTGCCCTGGTGTCTTGTGCTCACCAGGTGGCCCCCTCCGGTAGTTATTTTCTCAAGTATTTCTTATTTATTCCATAAAAAATCCTCGTGAACTTTCATATCATTTGGAGTTGTGCAGAATAGGTGGCCTGACGTAGCTTTTTCAGGTTCAGATTTCCAGCTGCCGGAATTCTCCCTCTTTGTGTGAACCTTGCATATTATGAGATAAAAGGCATTAGAATTACTCCAAAAAGCATTATTATGCATAAAAACATTATAAATAACAGTAGGAAAACATGATGCAAAATGGACGTGTCAAGTCCCCCAAGCTTAGACCTCGCTTGTCCTCGAGTGAGAATCGAAATCGAAAAACATGTCTACATGCTTAGAGTGAGAGGTGTCGACAAAAACAAAATACGGACATAGAAGCATCATGTATATAATTGTAACAACAACAAACTTTAACATAAGACTTTTATTATAGAACTTTTATCATAGACTTCTCATGAACAAGTAACCATTCATCACAACATCGAAGTTCTTAGTCAACTTTGTTCTCAGTCAACTTTGCAACTACAATTTCTCATCTTTTCATGAAGGGTCACATATCAGAGCCTTTTTGGCAAGTACACATACCCAACCATCTTATAGTCTTCTATGATTGCTAACGCTCACCACATACACATGAGCAAAAAATTTCAATCGGACACATAGAAAGATAGGGGCTTATAGTTTTGCCTCCCAACATACTCACCTCGAGGGTGATGTCAACAATAATAACTCATGCTACCCATATCCAACTGGATATATGTGCCTAGATCTTTCCTCACCACATGATGCTTGCCAAAATAGAAAAATAAAAAGGAATAGAGAGAAAAACTTTGACTCTTGCATGAAAGTAAATATATAAAAGTAAAAGATAGGTTCTTCGCAGATGGAAGCAGAGGTGGCCATGCGCTTTTTGGTTGTATGCTCAATCCCTTATTGCAAAAGAACGTCACATTATATTTCCCCTTATGATACCAACCTTTATTTTGTAGTTTGTCGCATTTATTCTTTGCCATCACAAGTTCGTACAATGCTCAATTTTCTCTTACTTTAAATGATCTAACACTTTTAGAAGCAATTTTTATTGCCTTATTGCACCGATGACAACTTACTTGAAGGATCTTACTCAATCCTTAGGTAGGTATGGTGGACTCTTGAAAATATGATTTGTGTTTAAGGGTTTTTGAATGCATAAGTAGTATCTCTACCTGGTGTGGAGTCTTTGGCTAGCAAAGTTGGGGGGCAAGCACCACATGTTGAAGGATCTATGACGATATAGCTTCTACGTGAATATGAGGAAACATAAATCATTACGTTGTCTTCCTTGTCCAATGTCAACAATGTTGGCTTATAATATTTTGATGGGGGCTCACAATCACAAAAGATTTCCAAGATAGTGTATTTGCATGTGAATCTTCTCTTCCCTTATTAATTCTTTCATGAATCGCATCATTCACCAATGTTATGTTTGCCAATCTCCAATAAAATTTTCTACTTATACTTTTCCTTATGTGGTGTCATTAATTACCATAAGATTAGCATATGATCGTTTTCATTTATTTCTTTTCTTTTTTAATGAAACATGAAAGTAAATAAAGCAAAACTCAAACTAAACTTTATATATATATCTTGCATACGATTACAAGGATAGATCACTAAGCAAACATTGAAAAGAAAGAATCGAACTAAACTTTTATTCATCTAAAGCAAAATATAACTATGGATCGAACTAAGATAAATAAAGGAAAAAGATAATGGAGGTGATACGATACCGGGCACCTCCCCCAACATTGGCACAAGCCAAGGGGAGTGCCCATATCCGATACTCAATTTTCTTTGGGAGTGATGAAGAAGGAGGTGGTGGTGATGAAGTGGTAGCGATCTTGTCCTTCATGACCAAGAGATTCTCCAATCTACGGACGATGCTACAGAGGGCAATGATGTGCACTTGCAACAGAATATTTTCACGGGTAAGGTATTTATTTTGCATACGAACCATTTCGATGATCCGAAAGGCTTCGATCTCAGTGAGGGTGGGATGATCATAGTAAGGTTTAAGGATATCTTCTTCTTCTTCCTCGACAGGCAAGGCCTGCTCAACCACCGGCACTTGATCTCCAGTAGCCTCCTTGCTCTTGTCCCCTTCGATGGCTTCTACGGGCTCTTCTCTCTTCAACTCGATCTTCATCAACCAAGCATCCTCTTCCATGTTATTGGAGGAGGAAGAAGACATGATGCCTGGCTTAACAGATCTGACCAAAAACAGCAAGAAAAAGAAAATAGAAGATTTCTTCGCGATACAGTGGTCGATGGGTTTGGGGGCTATACAAAGATTTTTTATGTTGGGAAACAAGCAGACGGAAGAAAAACGGTGTCCGGAAGGTGCCCGAGGTGGGCACAACCCACTTGGGCGCGCCTGGCCAAGGCACGCCCTGGTGTCTTGTGCCCACCAGGGGTGCCTTCCTGGTTGTTTCTTATTTTCCTAATTTTTGTTATATTCCAAAATGGATAGAAGATATTTTTGCAGATTTTTCAAAGTCCGTTTACTTACCATATCACGTACCTCCTCTTTTTCACGATTCCAAGATATAATGTTTTTTTGTTGCCCATTAACAACATTTGGGTTTGTACCTTCGGCATTATTTATTTTGATAGTTCCAGATCGATAAACCTCCTCGATAACATAGGTTCCTTCCCATTTGGAGAGGAGTTTTTCTGCAAAGAATATGAAACGAGAGTTGTACAAAAGAACATAATCTCGAACCTTGAACTCACGCTTTTGTATTCTTTTATCATGCCATCTTTTAACTTTTTCTTTAAATAACTTGGCATTTTCATAAGCTTGGGTTCTCCATTCATCTAATGAGCTAATATCAAATAACCTCGTCTCACCAGCAAGTTTGAAATCATACTTGAGTTCTTCAATTGCCCAATATGCTTTATGTTCTAACTCAAGAGGCAAATGGCAAGCTTTTCCATAAACCATTTTATAAGGAGACCTACTCATAGAATTTTTATAAGCTATTCTATAGTTCCAAAGTGCATCATCTAATTTCTTGGACCAATTCTTTCGAGACTTATTGACAGTTTTTTGTAGTATTAAGTTTATTTCTATATTACTAAGTTCAACCTGACCACTAGACTGAGGATGATAGGGTGATGCAATTCTATGGTTAACATCATACTTGGCAAGCATTTTACGGAAAGCACCATGAATAAAGTGTGAACCACCGTCAGTCATTAAATATCTAGGGACTCCAAACCTTGGGAAAATAACTTCTTTAAGCATTTTAATAGAGGTGTTGTGATCAGCACTACTAGTTGGAATAGCTTCTACCCGCTTAGTAACATAATCAACAGCAACCAAAATCTGAGTATGGCCATTAGAGGAAGGAAAAGGTCCCATGTAATCAAATCCCCAAACATCAAGTGGTTCAACAGCAAGTGAATAATTCATAGGCATTTCTTGCGCTTACCGATATTACCTATTGTTTGACATTCATCACAAGATAATATGAAGTTACGAGCATCCTTGAAGAGATTAGGCCATGAAAACCAAGCGTGCAATACCTTGTGAGAAGTTATGTCTCCCGCATGATGTCCTCCATAAGCTTCGGAGTGACATTTCCGTAGGATTTGTCCATGTGCATGCTCAGGTACACAACGTCTAGTAATACCATCTACTCCTTCTTTATAAAGATGTGGGTCATCCCAAAAGTAATGCCTTAAATCATAGAAGAATTTTTTCTTTTGTTGGTATGTAAAGCTAGGGGGAATGTATTTCACAACAATATAATTAGCATAGTCAGCATACCAAGGTGTATTATTAAAAACATTTATTGCAGCTAATTGCTCATCACGAAAACTATCATTAATAGGTTGTGGGTCATCAAGAATATTTTCTAACCTAGACAAGTTCTCATCTACGGGGTTATCAGCTCCTTTTCTATTAGTGATATGCAAATCAAATTCTTGTAGCAAAAGAACCCACCTAATGAGTCTAGGTTTAGCATCTTTCTTTTCCATAAGATACATTATTGCAGCATGATTAGTGTGAACAATTGCTTCTGAATCTACAATATAGGATCTAAATTTATCACAAGCAAACACCACTACTAGAAATTCCTTTTCAGTAGTAGCATAATTGCGTTGGGCACTGTCTAGAGTTTTACTTGTGGAGTGAATAACATCCAGTTTCTTATCAACTCTTTGACCTAGAACAACATCAACTGCATAATCACTAGCACCATACATAATTTCAAAAGGCAAGCTCCAATCAGGTGGTTGAACAATAGGTGCAAAAATTAAGGCTTTCTTGAGTATTTCGAAGGCTTCTAAACAATCATCATCGAAAACAAAAAGGAATATCCTTTTGCAAAAGATTTGTAAGAGGCCTAGAAATTTTAGAAAAGTCTTTGATAAATCTCCTATAGAAATCAGCATGACCAAGGAAACTACAAATACCTTTGATATCTTTTGGACATGGCATTTTCTCAATTGCATCAACCTTAGCTTTGTCCACCTCAATACCTCTTTCAGAAATTTTATGGCCAAAACAATACCTTCATTAACCATAAAGTAGCACTTCTCCCAATTCAAGACAAGATTCGTTTGCTCACATCTCTGCAAAACTCGATAAAGATTGCTTAAACAATCATCAAAAGACTTCCCATAAACAGAAAAGTCATCCATGAAAACCTAAACAATCTTTTCACAAAAGTTAGAGAATATAGCAGTCATACATCTTTTAAAGGTAGCAGGTGCATTGCATAAACCAAAAGGCATATGTCTATGAGCATAAGTTCCAAAAGGAAAAGTAATAGTGGTTTTCTCTTGATCAGGTTGTCAGACAGGTATTTGAGAAAAACAAGAATATCCATCAAGGAAACAAAAGTGTGTGTGCTTAGACAATCTTTCTAGCATTTGATCAGTAAAAGGCAGAGGGTAATCATCTTTTCTAGTAGCTTTATTTAATTTTCTACACTTGATTACCATTCTATAACCAGTGACAATTGTTTGTGGAATAAGTTCATTCTTATCATTAGGAACAATGGTAATACCTCCCTTTTTAGGGACACAATGAACGGGACTTACCCATCTACTATAAGCTATGGGATAGATTATACCTTCTTCCAAAAGTTCTAATATTTTCATCCTTACCACTACTTTCATCTTTGGATTCAACCGACTTTGGTGATCAACAATGGGTTTAGCATCAAGTTCCATATTAATCTTGTGCTAACATAGAGTGGGACTGATGCCCTTAAGATCATCAAGAGTACATCCAATAGCAGCTTAGTGCTTCCTTTGAACTTTCAATAATCTTTGTTCTTCATGTTCTGAAAGTTTAGAACTAATAATTACAGGATATATCTTCTTCTCATCAAGATAAGCATATTTAGAAGTGTCTGACAATTGTTTTAATTCAAACACAGGATCACCTTTAGGTGGAGGAGGACCTCCTAGTGTTTCAATAGGCAAATTGTGCTTAAACAGAGGTTGTTGTTTGAACAAGATTCTATCTATTTCATTTCTTTTGTGCATATGCAAATTATTTTCATGGTCTAGCAAATATTGTTCTAGAGGATCAGTAGGAGGTACAACACTAGAGGCAAGACCAATAATTTCATCCTTACTAGGCAACTCTTTATTATGATGCTTTCTACTAAACTTGGGAAAATTAAACTCATGAGACTCATCACCAAAACTAACACCGAAAGTTTGTTTCTCAAAATCTATTTTAGCATTAAGGGTGTTCAAGAAGGGTCTACCAAAGATAATGGGAGAAAAGTCATCCTGTGGGGAACCAAGAACGGGAACATCAGCAGGGTATTTTATTTTCCCAGACAAGACTTCAACATCTCTAACAATCCCATGTGGTGTGATGGTGTCTCTATTAGCAAGTTTAATAGTAACATCTATGTCACACTTGCACCTTTGTCACATAAACCATGATAACAGTGATCTCCTATCTTAACTGAGACAACAGGCTTGCCAACAATAGGTATATGTTTATCTTTTTCATCGGGTTTGACAATTCTAGAAGCTTCATCACAGAAGTAAATAGCATGCCCATCTATGTTTTCAACCAGGAGATCCTTAACCATAGCAACACTAGGTTCTACCTTGATTTGTCTAGCTGGTTTAGGTGTTCTAATATAAATTTTATTGACCACAGTTGAAACCTTAGCATGTTCCTTCATCCTAACAGGGGAAGGTGGTTTCTCGATGTAAGCAGTAGGAACAACTGGATCAACATTGTAAATGATAGTTTCTTCTTTAGCAACTACCGATTCTTTAATTTATTCTTTAATAGGGGGATGATATTCAAAACACGTCTCTTTAGGGAGATCAACATGAGTAGCAAAAGATTCACAAAAGGAGGCTACTATCTCAGAGTCTAGTGCATATTTAGTTATAAAGTTTTGAAAAACATCGGTATTCATAAAAGATTTAATACAATCAAACTTAAGATCAATACCTGACTCTTTACCTTCGTCTAGTTCCCAATCTTCATACTTGAGTATAATTCTTTCTGAAAGATCCCACTGGAATTCAATAGTCTTCTTCATAAAGGAACCAATACAAGAAGTATCGAGCATGGATTGATCATTATGAGAATGCCGAGCATAAAATTTCTGAACAATAATTTCACATGAGAGCTCATGATTGGGGCATGAATATAACATTGACTTAAGCCTCCCCAAAGCTAGAGCAATACTTTCTCCTTCACGAGGCCAAAAATTATATATATAATTTCGATCACGATGAACTAGATACATAGGATAATTTTTTTGATGGAATTCCAATTTCAAGATGTCGGGGAAACTGATCCACGAACACCTATGGGACCGGCGGACCGAGCCCCTTTCGGTTCGGCGGGGGGCGGAGATCGCACGAAGAGTAGATCGAGGCGAAGCACACGAGCGGTTTACCCAGCTTCGGAGCTCTCTGGAGAGATAACACTCCTACTGCTGCATGTCTGAGTGTATTGAGTTCTTGCTCGGGAGCGCTGAGTGCTACAGTACACACTAGCTGCTAACGAGACCGAGCGTGAGTGTTTTTCTGCCTTCCAACCCCCTTCTACGTTGCGCATGGGCCTCCTTTTATATGCTAAAGGGGTCACCGACAGGTGGCAACGTAGATAAGGGTAAAAAATGGAAAAGGAATTGCGGTTGGTACAACCACCTGTACAGTGTGTCATACCTAACCCTGACGGCAGGGGACAAAGGCATTAAATGCCCGTCTGCGTCGCCCAAATAGTGCAAAAAGGGACCGTCAGGGACGCCACCGCTTGCCATGATGGCAGTCTTGTCAGCGTCGCTTGCCACCGTACACCGCTGGCTGCACAACCTCTTGCCACGCGCGCCTGGAAAGGCCCCAGGTTGACACATTGATGGATGTGCTGGAGCGCGGGTACAGAGTGGTAGCTTGCCGCGGCAAGCGCCTTGCCGCGGCTGTTGTCTTGTCGCGTCCGGAAGCTTGTCGCTCGCCGGGCCTTGCCGGGACGCGTGGCGCATCGCGACAAGTTTCTTGAGATGCCTTGGTTGGCCTTCCCGGCAAGCTCCTCTTGCCGGGGCCCTGTCTGCTTGGCTTGAATACTTTGTTCTTGAATGGCTCCAAAGGAACCATGGAGGACCTTGGCGGTCACCCGGCAAGCCTTGCCGCGGGGTGCTGCGACTGCCCGTGCACAAGTTCGGGATACTAGGGTACCCCTACTCTAGTACACCGACAGGAGCCCCCGGGCCTGGGCCACACATGGCGCCGAGCGCTGTTGGGCCAGGCCCAAAACAGGGCACGGGCACACGCGGCCTGGGTTACACTGTATCTTACTCCGTATCCACCGCGCCTTCCCCGAACGGCACGCGTTGAATGCGGCGTAGTGGGAGAGGTCGTGGGTGGTTTCTTTATTCGGAAAGACAGAACGACCGCCCCTCCCTCTTTATAAGCAGGGGAAACAGGGGCAGTTCGCCCATCTCGCCAGTTGCTACTCCAATCTCAGAAATCTCCGCCGCTCCCCCCTTCTTCCCAAAGCTGAAAGAGAGCAGCGCTCCGCCCCCCATCGCCACCAGCATCACTAACACCGTCGATCTCCCCCACCTCCTCCGCCATGGCTCCGAAAGCCGACAAGGGGAAGGTCATGAAGTTGGCCGAGGCGCAACGGCTCACGGCGCTGCGAAAGGAGCGGGCAATCTCCCCCCCCCCTAGCTCGCCGCGAAGGAGCTGAGGGAGTACTACTACCTCTTCTGGTCGACGGAGACGTGAGCGCATCCGCGTACGAAGGTACTCCCAGCTGCTGCTTCGGAATTGGCTCCGAATGGATACCCTTTCTTCGCGCTGTTCTTCTACTGCGGGCTCTGCCCGCCTTTCTCTGAATTTTTCTGCAACATCATGAACACCTACGGGTTCCGCCTCCTTGACTTCACCCCCAATGCTATTCTGACCATGGCAGTTTTCGCACATCTCTGCGAAAACTTTGTCGGAGCCTATCCAAACGTAGCTCTTTTCCGCCACTTCTTTATGCCCCGAGTTGAGAGAGGAGAGCCTTTATCCGGCGGAATCGCCTGGATATCGAGGGCTGGCAAGAAGGAAGCTTATCTGGAGGGAGAGCTCCGCAGCAAGTGGGAGGAATGGAGAGCAGAATGGTGCTGGATCGTCGAGGAGAACCCGCAGCCATTTACCGCCCAGCGCCAAGCCCCAATAGCGCGCGGCAACGATTGGAGCAACGTGGCCCCAGAAGACGATAGGCTGAAGATTGCCGTCACCCAAATCCTACGCCTCAGGCTTGCCGGGCTCACCGTAGGTGCCGTTGGCGCAGATTTTCTTCGCCGCCGCATCGCCCCCCTGCAGGAGAGGAGGAGACCCGCCTGGGAGTTCTAGAACACGGCGGATATCATGAGGTTGCGCCCGGGCCTCAACTTCAACTTCAACTTCAACTTCACTGTCCTAGAACTGGACGCGATGATCCTGGAACTGTTCAAGCGCGATCCTCAGCATCCTGAAGCGTTCATGTTGCCGAGGGGCGTCGTTCCACTGTGCAACAACTCCTCGCTCAACTGCATCCGTGCGATGATGCCGCTGTGCGACTCGCATGGAATTGTCCCAACTTGGCAAGAGCCTGCAGACGTCGTCGTGCAGGAGTTCTTTGATGATCTGGTAGAAGTGCCGGTCCGCCCCGATGAACAGAAAAGCCTCACCCGCGACACCACCGATGCGGAGATGCAGCGCATCGCTACTAGGCTGGAAGAGGCGGCAGCAGCCGCTGCCGCGGGCGAGTTCGGATTCACCGTGGAGGAGGCAGAGGCAGCAGAGGCGGCAAGCCTTGTCGAGCGAGAGGAGCTTGCCGGCGAGGAAGAGCTTGTCGGGCCTGAAGCTCAGTCGAGCGAGCCCGCCGAGGGCGCGAGCGACTCGTTGAAGATCGGCTCCTCCTCCTCCCCACCTCCAGCCAGCTCACCGCAAGCGGAGCCCCCAGCTCCACCAAGAAGGCGTCTCTACAAGTCCGGGGACGTAGCGGGGCGGCAGGCGAGTCAACAGCCGCCGTGCCGCGCGACACGCTCTACCGCGGCAAGCACTGTTGCCATGGGAGCACCTCACGCTGCTGCGGCAACTGGAGCGGGGTCTTCCCGTTCCACCGCTACCGCTCCTGCCAAGCGGACAAGGGAACCTACTCCTCCGCCTCGTCGCACCGGAGGCGAGCCGGACTTCGATCTCTCCGCGCTCAGCTCCGACGAGGAAGAAGAAGAGTAAGATTCTTTGTTGTACTTGTAGTTCTTCAATTCTTGCCGTTTTGTCTTGTGTCTGATTTGCTTTACTCCGAACCCATTCCTTTTCAGGACTCTGGCCCAGAGAGCGGCGAAGAGAGCCAAGGTCCCAGTGATTGTCATCGAGGACGAACCCACCGCGACAGCAGGGGGCGTGTTTGAGACCACCTTGCCGGACCCGGCAACTTTTGCCCAAAGCAGCCCCCAGCGCAGCCCCCAGCATAAGTGTATAGTTTACTTCTTGCTGTCAGGCGTGCATGGGTGCTCTTTCTTTGCTGACATCTGACTGTTGGTTTGTGTAGGAGCAGAGCAGCCTCACCAGGAGTGCCCGGAAGCCGCTCCCGAAATGCCATCTGCTTCGACTACACCGCCAAGGGAGGATTCCCCGGCAAGGGAGCGTTCTCCGGCAAGGGAGAATTCTCCGGCAAGGGAGAATTCTCCAGCAAGGGACAGTTCTCCGGCAAGGGACAACACTGGCGACCCTCCGATGGTTGAGACCATGACTGCAAATCCTAGCACAGGTAATCCTCTTGCTTGAAAAACTTCCCTGGGGTTTTTCTTCTTCTAATTTTGTTTTTGGATATTTGCTTGACTTTTCTTTTTCCGTTCGTCAGATCCATCTTCCACGGAGCCGATGGAAACCGAGGTCGCCGGCGAGGAGAACACGCGCAGCAATACCGACGACGCCGTTGCCACCGAAGGAGAAGCCGGCGTTGATGATCCCGCTGGTGAAGAGGCTGCCAAAGCTGCCGCCGCAGAAACTGGCGAGGGATCCGGCGATCGCACTGACAGCCCCGAGGCCGCAGGAGCGTCAGGCGCTACGCCGACCGCCGATCCCTCCGCCGCCGCTGCAGTGCCAGGCTCCGAAGAGCCCCAGCCCGGCGCCTATTTGAAGGCCGGCGACGGCATCTTCATCAAGCTCCCCTGGGCGTCAAGCTCCAGGGCACCGGTCGAAGGAGAGATTTTGGATGGAGAGGTGCTCACCTCCGCTGGGCTGACGCTGGTCGACGCGCCAAGCAGCAGCAGCGGCGAGCCTGAGGAGGAGCGGCTGCTGCGGAAGCTGTTGTCGCTTTACCGCGCCCGACAGGCCAAGCTGGAATCTCGAGAAGCGCTTGTCGCGAAGGCGGGAGTGGACATCGAGAAGCGCGCGGAAGAGCTACGGGGTCTCAGGCAGGAAGCTCTCCGATCCCTGGCAGAGGAATGGGAGCAAGTCGCCGAGGAGCAGAAAGCCTTCCTCCTCGAGAAGGCTGAAGTTGCAGAGCAACAGTGGCTTGTTGCCGAAAAGCTATCTGCGCAGGAAGGCGAGTTGGCGCAGCGCAAGGTCAACCTTGACAGCCACGAGGAGGAGCTTGCCGCGCGCGAGCAAGCAATTGGCGGGGCTCTCAAGGAAGCAAAGGATGCCGCTGCAGCTGCCGAGGCCGCCAAGAAGGAGCTGGAGACGAAGATGGCGTAGCTGGAGGCCGATCTCAAGGCGAGCGGCAAGGAGCTCGCTGCGCTCAAGCGTGAGCGCGAAAAGGATGCCGCTGCTCATGGCAAGCTGCAGGGTCGTCTCGCTGAGAGGAGCAAAGAGCTTAGCGCCGCCAAGGACTCCAACGTAGATCTTGAGTTGAAGCTGGCTACTTTGACCAAGACGCTGGACGGCGCCAGGGAGCAGGAGGTGGCCTTGAAGGAGAAGATCAAGGCCGACGAGGCGCTACTGGAGAATGCGGCTGCCGCCCAGAATGCTTTTAGGGAGAATGTGGAGCACTGGATCGAGGGTCTTGTGAATGTTGCCGCAGCCATCGACGGGGAGCTAGCGCAGCTGGGGATGGAGGATCTCGGGTACTCCTCCGATGAGCACCTCCAACCCAGCGCCAAGCTCAGCTTGTTCTTCAAAGGCGTGGCGACGGCCCTCCAGCGACTCCGGGAGAAGATCCCAAAGCAGCTGGCCGACGAGTCGCGCAAGATCTGCGCGGGAGTTCTTCAAAAGGTGCTGGTGAAGGTGGCCTTCCGCAACCCAGGCCTCAACCTCACCAACGTCCTCAGGTCCCTGCCGCCGGATGCTGATCTGGAAGCGCTCAAGGCCCTTGTCGCACCCATTGTGGACAAGGTGAGCGAGATCAAGAGGGTTGAGGGCGATCGCGTAGATTAGGCCGCCCGTTTTCTCTTTTTCTTTGTCGCTGTTGATCATGTCATGAGAACAATCTGTTAGGGCCACGACAAGCTATCTTGTAATATAACTCTATTTTGGGTAGAGATTGCTGTGTTATTTCCTTTACTTGATTCCTTCCTTTGTATGTTTTTGCCCTACGCTTTTAAGGAACTTGTCGGCGCGGGCACCTGGGCCGCGAGCGCTGAGTGCGGGATGTCAGCAGCCTGCTGGCGGCGCCGCTTCCGACAAGAAACCTTGTCACAACTAGTCGCAGCCCACTTAAGTTGTTGAGCGGACTCGAAACAAAGTAAGGGCGCAACTAGCTACGAGTTGGTTCCTCCACGCACAGGTTTTCCATACAAAGTATGGTCGTTCAAGGAAGATAACTTAAAAATTAAAACTGATTGCTCAAACTTTGGCAACTTAGCTTTTCTGTCGTTTGCTTTCCGGTAAGGCGAAACTTCCTGGACGATGCCTGGTCCACACCATTATCTTCTCCTTTCCCCCCGGCAAACTTGTGGGCGAGGGAACCTTCCTTTCCTTTTTGAGAAAAAGAAAGAAGAGAAAATAAAGATATGGAGCCTTACGGCTCGTTATTGCTTACCGGGGGTAGGCGCTGCACAAAGTGTCAGATAACGCATGCAAAAAATAGTAGAAAGCATGAAATTGACAAGATGTGCGGAGCACATGAGCTTTACTTATGCACGGGGTCTGCGCCCGGCTTCGTACAAAGGATTACATGCAACATCGGCAAGACTTGTACAAAAGGTGGTTGCCGGAAAAGGTTCCGGCAACCGCGCCCTACGGGTAAAACTTACGAAGATGCTCAATGTTCCAGGAGTTGCTCACCGGAATGCCATCTTCGGTCTCAAGGCGGACAGCGCCAGGCCTAGTGACTCGTTTCACCCGGTAAGGGCCTTCCCACTTCGGCGTCAACTTGTTGGAATTCTTGGCGGACTGAACGCGCCGAAGAACAAGGTCGCCTTCCTCGAGACTTCTGGCATTAACTTTGCGGCTATGGTAGCGGCGCAAAGCTTGTTGGTATCGAGCAACTCGTACAGCAGCCTGAAGACGGTCCTCCTCAAGGAGCAGCGCGTCATCTTGTCGCAACTGCTCTTGCTCAAGCTCATCATAAGCGAGCACTCGAGGTGACCCGTATACGAGTTCCGTGGGGAGAACTGCCTCTGCTCCATAGACTAGAGCGAAAGGTGTCTGGCCAGTGGCTCGATTTGGCGTCGTCCTGATCGACCAAAGAACCACCGGCAGCTCCTCAATCCAGTTCCTTCTGCACTTGCGCAGCCTGTCGAAAGTCCTGGTCTTGAGCCCGCGCAGCACTTCAGCATTTGCCCTCTCCGCTTGACCGTTGCTTCTCGGATGAGCAACAGAAGCGAAGCAGACCTTGGCGCCAAGATCTTGGACGTACTGCATGAAGGTGCGGCTCGTGAATTGCGTGCCATTGTCGGTGATGATCCTGTTAGGGATCCCGAAGCGGCAAACAATCGACCTGAAGAACTTGACTGCTGACTGTGCTGTCACCTTCCTCACTGCTTCCACTTCCGGCCACTTTGTGAACTTGTCGATTGCAACGTACAAGTACTCAAAGCCCCCGACAGCTCGGGGAAAGGGGCCGAGGATGTCGAGCCCCCAGACCGAAAATGGCCAGGACAAAGGGATCATCTGGAGAGCTTGAGCTGGCTGGTGTATCTGTTTGGAATGGAACTGGCACGCTTCACACTTGGTTACTTGTGCAGTTGCATCCTGGAGGGCTGTCGGCCAAAAGAAACCTTGCCGGAACGCTTTACCGGCAAGTGCTCTTGCGCCAATGTGGTGACCACATATGCCTCCATGTATCTCTGCCAACAGCTTTTGTCCGTCTTCCCGGTGAATACACTTCAATTTCACGCCGTTGAGTCTTCTTCTGTACAGTGTGTTGTCCACAAACTGGTACATACTTGACTGCCGGGCTACTCTTTCCGCTTCTTCTTGCTCTTCGGGAAGCTCTCCTGTCTGAAGGAAACGGACAATCTGCTGTGCCCATGCTGGAGCTTGCGGCTCGACAACGGACTAAAGGCATATCTGCCGCTTCGGGAACATCCGCTTCTACGGCGAGAACCTGCGGCTCAGCCGGAGCTTGACGTTCCCCGGCAAGCTTGCCGGAGAAAAACTTGTCGGGAGCGTCTGCTTCAACGGAACAAACCCTAGGCTTGCCGGAGCAGACTACTCCTCAGCATCCTTGGTGTTGATCTTGAGGACCTTTTTGGCGGCGGCTTCGGGGAGTTCTACCGGAAAATAGTCACCAGAAATCAACTTCCTCTTCTTGCTCTGTCCAGTTGATGGCATTACAGACGGTTGAGTCAGTTTGAGCACAAAGATCCCTGGTTCCACAGGTAACTTAAGTGCGGCGCACTTCGACAGGCCATCAGCAATGTCGTTCTGAGCTCTTGGAACATGTTCCATCTATAGGCCGTCAAAGTGCTCTTCTAGCTTTCTCACTTCATCAACGTAAGCTTCCATCAACGGACTCTGATAATTCTTGTTCACTTGGCGGACGACAAGCTATGAGTCACCCCTGACAATGAGCTTCTTGATCCCAAGGTCTGCTGCGATCCTGAGACCGGCAAGCAAACCTTCATACTCTGCGGTATTTTTCGTTGCTTGCTCCTTGGGAAAGTGCATCTGGACTACGTACTTGAGGTGCTCTCCAGTGGGTGCAACAAGTAGCACGTCCGCACCGGCGTCTTGCAGTGAGAAGGCACCATCAAAGTACATCAGCCACTCTTTGCTTGCTTCCTTGACGGGGATGCTCGTTTCTGGAATTTCTTCATCTTGTGTTGGCGTCCACTCTGCTATGAACTCTGCCAATGCTCTGCTTTGGATAGTTGAAGTGCTCTCAAACTTTAGGCCAAAGCTTGACAGTTCCAGTGCCCACTCGACAATCCTGCCTGTTGCTTCTGGATTTTGAAGTATCCTCTTCAGCGGAAAACGAGTGACGACTGTGATCTCATGTGCTTGGAAGTAATGGCGCAGCTTTCTCGAGGCCATGAGAAGGCCGAAAAGCAATTTCTGCACACTAGAGTACCTTGACCTTGCCCCCTGCAGAAGGGAGCTGACAAAGTAAACTGGGCGCTGCACCATTCTTTTCTGCATCTTCTCACGCGCCTGTGCAGATCCATCTTTGTCGGGACCAGAGCTTGCCGGTGAAGTCCCCTTCTTGTCGCTGGATGCATCTGCCGTGGTTGCTGGCTCATCATCCGCCTCCCTCTCCGCTACTAACGCAGCACTAACCACTTGATTGGTTGCCGCTATATACAGCAGCAACTTCTCTTGTGGCTTAGGTGCGACAAGTGTTGGAGTGGAGGACAGGTATCTCTTTAGGTCCTGCAGCGCAGCCTCCGCTTCCGGAGTCCATCTCATTGGTCCTGCCTTTTTCAATATTTTGAAAAATGGCAGGGCGCGCTCAGCAGACCTAGAGATAAACCTGCTGAGAGCAGCTACGCAACCGGCAAGTCTTCGTACATCCTTGACGCGCTTTGGTGCTTCAATCTGCTCAATGGCCTTGATCTTTTCGGGATTGGCTTCAATTCCCCGCCGAGACACGAAGAACCCGGGAAGCTTGCCGGAGGGGACTCCAAACACACACTTCTCGGGGTTAAGCTTGAGGTTGATCTTGCGCAGATTTGCAAAGGTTTCGTCTAAGTCTTGAATCAGAGTCGCCTTGTCCTTGCTCTTGACCACTATGTCATCCATGTAGGCTTCCACATTTCTGTGTATTTGTGGTTCAAAAGCGTCATGGACTACCCTTGCAAATGTTGAACCGGCATTCTTTAAACCGAAAGGCATCCGTACAAAACAGTATGTGCCACATGGGGTGATGAATGCGGTCTTCTCCTCATCCTCTTCTGCCATGAAGATCTGATGGTATCCTGAGTATGCATCAAGAAATGAAAGCAAGTCACATCCGGCCGTGGAGTCAACAATCTGGTCGATGCGCGGCAAGGGAAATGAGTTTTTGGGACAAGCTTTGTTGACATCGGTAAAGTCGATACAAAGCCTCCATTTCACGTTTGCCTTGCGCACGACTACAGGGTTGGCCAACCACGTAGGATGGAGCACTCCTCTGACAAGGCCTGCTGCTTCCAATTTCTTGATTTCTTCTGCGATGAATTCTTGGCGCTCCACTGCCTGTTTCCTGACTTTCTGCTTGACGGGCCGCACATGAGGACAGACGGCAAGATGGTGCTCGATTACTTTCCTGGGAACACCGAGGATGTCAGACGGTTGCCATGCAAACATGTCGACGTTCGCCCGCAGGAAAGCAACAAGCACGCTTTCCTATTTAGGGTCGAGAGTGGCATTGATGGTGAAGGTACCACCAGTGCCATCCTCCTTGGCGGACACCTTCTTGGTCTCTGGTGGAGCTGCCATTGTCTTCTTATACTTGCCGGTGGAGCTCGATGGTGCGTCATCGATGGTAGCGTAGCACTCCGAAGAGGTGCGCTTGCCGGAGTGAGCATCAGAACTCTTGCCAGACTTGGTCTTCTTCTTCGTCCCGGGAGCTTCAACGGCAAGTGACTTGCGATCTGTTGCAGCTGCTGATTCCCGGTAGATCCTGTCGGCGCAGATAAGAGCATCCTTCTTGTCGCCAGGGACAGAAATGACACTTATCGGCCTGGCATCTTCAGGATGTTGTATGCATAGTGAGAGGCTGCCATGAATTTGGCGAGTGCTGGACAGCCGAGTATCCCATTGTAAGGCAATGGGAAGTCAGCAATTTCAAAAGTGACCCTCTCAGTCCTGAACTTCAACTCGCTGCCAAATGTCACCGGCAATGTGATCTTTCCCTTCGGCTTGCTCCTTCCCAGATTGATTCCTTGGAATGTGCCGGTCTCTTCGAGCTCGCCATCAGGGATCTGGAGTTTCTGGAGTACCGCGGAGGAGATCAGGTTCAAGCCGGCCCCGCCGTCAACTAACATCTTAGTGACCTTGAGGTTGCGGATAGTTGGTGAAACCAACATCGGCAAGCACCCGAACGCAGTTATGCGATCAGGGTGGTCCTCAATATCAAAGACGATAGGCATGCTGGACCATTTCAGAGGCTTGCGTGACTCGACGGGTGGTTCTGCCGCATTGACTTCCCGCACCCACTGCTTGAGCTGGCAGTGTGAAGTATGCAGAGAAGCACCGCCGTCAACGCACAGGACCTCTGTGGCTTTCTGGAACTCCTGCTCATCGGTCTCGTCATCATCCATATCTTCATCGTCGTCGTCATCTTCATCCTTGTCGCGGCCGCGGGGAGGTCTGTCTCCTTGCCGCTCCTTGGCCTTGCCGCGGCGTCCTCCTCGGCCGGGGCGTTTCTTGCCGGCACCTCCGGCACCTTCCTGGGCCTTCTCCTTGTCGCGTCGCTCGTACTCAGCCTTTTGCTGCTCGACAAGCTGCTCAACCTTCTTGCAGCTCTAGAGGTCATGGCCCTTGGTGCGGTGGATCTTGCAGTACTGCTTGTTGATGCCGTCCTGCTTGGCGGCGACCGCCACAGCCTGGTAGTTTGTGCCTGCGGCAATTTCTTCGCCGGAGCTACCAGCTTTGGCTTTCTTGGCGCCACCTCCTTTGCCGGACTGCTCAACGACAAGCACATCCTTGCCTTTCTTTTTCCTGTTGTTCCACCGCCGGTTTCTTTTTGCCGGGGCAGTCTCCTCACTATCAGATCCTCCTGCTCCTACATTCTCTCCGGGGAGTTTCCTTCCTTCCTCAGCACGTGCACACTTGTCGGCCAGGGCATATAGCTCACTGACGTCTCTGATCTTGCACATCGCCATCTCCTCCCGCATCCTGCGGTTTCGCACGTTCTGATGGAACGCGCTGATTACCGCGGCAGGGTGGACATCTGGGATGTTGTGTTGTACACGGCTGAATCTCTGAATATACTTGCGCAGGGGCTCTCCTTCCTTCTAGGCGAGCAGATGAAGGTCACTCTCTTGGCCATGAGGCTTGTGGCCGCCTGTAAAGGCGCCAACAAACTGATGGCATAGGTCTGCCCAGGAGGATATGGAGTTGTCCGGCAAGTGCATGAGCCAGGATCTGACATTGGGCTTGAGCACCAGCGGGAAGTAGTTGGCCAAGATCTTGTCGTCCCGCCCCCCGGCAGCTTGCACCGCGATGGTGTAGATGCTGAGGAACTCCGACGGATGCGACTTGCCATCGTACTTCTTTGGCACGTCTGGCTTGAAATTCTTCATGCTGGGCCACTGGACTTGCCACAGCTCACGAGTGAACGCAGGGCAACCTACCGTGTACGACAAGTCGCCTGGTTCCCCTGGCGCATGCATGTCGACAGAGGGCCCAGCGCGCTGGTCTGATTGATGCCGCGCTTCTCTTCGGCGCTCGATGCAAGTACGAGCGTCTTCTTGCTGTCGTTCATGAAGAACTTGGCGCTGATCGCGACGAGCTCGTGGATCTGATGATGCGGTGGAGTCGCTGTCGAGGTGGATCCGACGAGTCGGCGATCTTGGCCTTCGGGGTGGAGAATGCATGTTAGTTGCACCCCCACCGGTTTCGTCGCCATCGGCTCGTGCCTGGCAGTCCTGCCGCGGCAGCGATGTACTCGACTGCCGCGGAGTGTCGCCGTTGGCGAAGCCGATGAGACTCTGAATGGTGGCCCTCCATCCATCGATCTTGTCTACCGTTGGAGGGTAATCCAGGAGCAGTTGAGCTCGCGCCAAAGCTTCTGCTGGAGTGGTGGGCGGCAGTGGCGAACGGTGTGAGGATCGGGATATGCTCGGACTTCTAACTATGTTAGAAGGAGCAGTATCCCGTCCAGGCGACCGTGTCTTGCTCGTGCCAGCATGTTGGCGTGCATGCTGGTCTTGAGCACCCCGAGATCCACCAGCTCGATCTTGGTCCAACAAACGTATTGCACTTCGAATACCATGACGCTGTCGGTCCTGCGCCTCCTGAGATGGGCGCGGTGCATGTACGGACGTCGAGGTCTGCGCAGCCTTGTCCTGGACCTGGCAGCACCGTGAGCTCCCTCGTCGATGTCCGTTCTCCCGCTGGCGTCTACCCCACCACCCATTTGCTCCGGTGGTGGTGGGATCGACGTGGACGGAACAGTTGCCGCGGAAGCCTTTTTCTTCGGTGGCATGTCGATGAAGAAAATGAAGATCTAGCTCGTGTGAACGCCGGATCAGGTTCACACAACCTCGACGCTCCCCTACCTGGCACGCCAAAGATGTCAGGGAAACTGATCCACGAACACCTATGGGACCGGCGACCGAGCCCCTTTCGGTTCGGCGGGGGGCGGAGATCGCACGAAGAGCAGATCGAGGCGAAGCACACGAGCGGTTTACCCAGCTTTTAAGCTCTCCGGAGAGATAACACTCCTACTGCTGCATGTCTGAGTGTATTGAGTTCTCGCTCGGGAGCGCTGAGTGCTACAGTACACACTAGCTGCTAACGAGACCAAGCGTGAGTGTTTTTCTGCCTTCCAACCCCATTCTACGTTGCGCATGGGCCTCGTTTTATATGCTAAAGGGGTCACCGACAGGTGGCAACGTAGATAAGGGTAAAAAATGGAAAAGGAATTGCGGTTGGTACAACCACCTGTACAGTGTGTCATACCTAACCCCGACGGCAGGGGACAAAGGCATTAAATGCCCGTCTGCGTCGCCCAAATAGTGCAAAAAGGGACCGTCAGGGACGCCACCGCTCGCCACGATGGCAATCTTGTCAGCGTCGCTTGCCACCGCGCACCGCTGGCTGCACAGCCTCTTGCCACGCACGCCTGGAAAGGCCCCAAGGCGACACGTTGATGGATGTGCTGGAGCGCGGGTACAGAGTGGTAGCTTGCCGCGGCCGTTGTCTTGTCGCGTCCGGAAGCTTGTCGCTCGCCAGGCCTTGCCGGGACGCGTGGCGCATCGCGGCAAGTTCCTTGAGATGCCTTGGTTGGCCTTCCCGGCAAGCTCCTCTTGCCGGGGCCCTGTCTCCTTGGCTTGAATACTTTGTTCTTGAATGGCTCCAAAGGAACCACGGAGGACCTTGGCGGTCACCCGACAAGCCTTGCCGCGGGGTGCTGCTACTGCCCGTGCACAAGTTCGGGATACTAGGGTACCCCTACTCTAGTACACCGACACAAGAGATTCCAATTCCAAGATCCAATATCATCGCATAGCCTGTACCATGTCAATGCTTTTCCCTTCAAAACTAAGGGAATACCTTCTTCTTAGCTTCATCTCTGGGTAAACCTGCAAGCTTAAATAATCCACAAATTTCTTCCACATATATCAAGTGCATATCAGGATGTTCAGTTCCATCTCCTGCATAAGGACTAGCTAGTCTATCATACCCAAAGGAATTTAATATTCAATATTTTCAGTAGGTGCAGTAGGTTGAGGGGCAACTAATTGTAGTTCCGATCGAGGTGAAGATACGCCGAACAAACCCCTCAAAGGATTGTTCTCCATAGTAACAAGTGACAATAAATTTCAGCACGTAGTAATATTTTTTTCCTTACCAATTACCACTTACCAAGACCTCTTCTGTCGGTGCAACAGACCCTGGGTATGTTGCCCTGTCTGTGCACAAGCACGGGAACAAGATTGTGGCCTCAGGCCATGCCAGAATACAAGAGATCAAGATCTTCAAAGGACCAGCATGAAGAACAAGAGGACCAGGACCAAGCTGGAGAAGGAAGATACCACCAGGAGAAAAGCCTCCCTTGCCAGGCAAAAGGACATGGCAAGGGCATAGACACCCCCGAAATGAAGCAACCAAACGTCCCGGTAGGGCCTGCCGAGACACACGGAAGCCAGAGACACCTCATCACCCACTCCCCCACAACCCACGTCATGGATCAGTGCGGTGTCAAGCCGCAAAGTGATTAAGTGGCAATCATTCGCCACATGACAGCCCATTTCTACAGGAAAACCTACAAATGACACCCGTTCTATGACGTGTCAAATAAGTAGGCATGGAGCTGGCAGAATAAGCCTGGCAAGGCTTGCCGAGTGAGAAATGATGCGACGTTGAGCGACGCATTTAATGCGCCCTGTCAGCCTACGGAGTTAGGTATGATGGCACTGTTTGCTATCTTATTAGTGCCTAATGACTGTTTTGCCATTGTGGTGACCCCTTAACCCATAAAAGGAGGCCAATGGAAACTATAGAAGGTGTTCGCGGTTTTCGGTTCGGTTCGTTCGGCTCACGAGGCCGGAGAACTAGACGCCCATATGCGTGTAGACACTACCGTCCCTGCCAGGCAAGTGTACTACGCTCCCCCACCACCATTCTTCCACCATCAACCCACCCAAGCAGGAGTAGGGTTCTATGCCTCGCGATGGCCTGAACATGGGTGAAATTGCTCGTGTGATCCCTACCACGCTGCCCCATGCTCCTCTACTCTTTGTGCAATGTGATGTCCCCCTACCAAACTAGCAAGGGGCTGCCTGGTCCCATAGCTGGCCATGGTTTCCCATGACATCTTTGGCGCACCAGGTAGGGGGGTCACTTGCGCAAACCTGAGAGAGTGCATAGTGCGTCATCTTCATCACCATTTTCATCTTCGACGGCACCATCGGCCATGTCGCCTGAGAAGAAGTCCGGTGTTTTGGCTCCACCGTCCACCTCTAAGGCTCCGCCACTCGCAGCTGCCAACGCTACGGGAGGTGCGGAGGCACGCGAGGGTGTGGACGCCGCTGGGGATATGGTTTGAGTAGGCGCCGCCATCACCATTTCCCCCGCAGCTGAAGGAGAAGCAGGAAACACTGGAGGAGAGCGACATCAGCAACACCCTGACGGCCATGCTCCATGAAGTACATGCGGAGGGGCTACTCTGTCCACCCCTCCTCCTCTTGCCTACGGGCACAACCGCAGGTATGGCGCTCAGTCTGGGGTGAACCGCCGCCCTCTGGCCACCCCTGTCAAAGGAGCGACCACTGCGCGTGCGCTTTTCCCTGGGCGAGTTGACCAAGCCCTGCGCCCAACGGAGCCATTGGCCCTCAAGCGCCTTCGCCGCGCCACCACGCCATCCAGGTGGCTGCTCCGCAGCAGCGGGGGCACAACACTGTTGCTACTGGCACCATCAGAAGCCGAACAATGGTGCAATCTGCGTCGTCATTGCCCATGCCGAGCATGGCTACGTAGGCCATGGCATGGGCTCAGCTGCTACTCAGGTTCCCGCCTGCAGCTGAGCAGTTGGACGAGTGGCGTGCCACCATCTAGAGCCTCCTCGGTTTCGCCAAGGCTGGGGCCTTACAGCGAGCCGACCCGCTGATGACCCACAGGTGTAGGGGATCTATCATAGTCCTTTCAATAAGTAAGAGTGTCGAACCCAACGAGGAGCAAAAGGAAATGACAAGCAGTTTTCAGTAAGGTATTCTATGCAAGCACTAAAATTATTGGTAACAGATATTTTTGCGATAAGGTAATTTGTAATGCGTAACAAGCAATGAAAGTAAATAAGGTGCAGCAAGGTGGCCCAATCCTTTTTGTAGCAAAGGACAAGCCTAGACAAGTTATTATATAGAAAAAAGTGCTCCCGAGGACACATGGGAATTATCGTCAAGCTAGTTTTCATCACGTTCATATGCTTCGCGTTCGTTACTTTGATAGGAGTGTGATGGTGATACGATACTGGGGCACCTCCCCCAAGCTTGGCAGTTTCCAAGGGGAGTGCCCATACCCATGTGTTTATGTCTCCCTCTTCGGAAGTGGTGGTGTGATGTTCTTGGCGATGATGCCCCTTAAGATATGATTCTCCTCCTCGAGCTTATTGACTTGCTGCTTGAGATCCATTGTTTCCTTAGAGAGCTTATCAGCGACGGTTAGAGCTCCTTTCACCCATGGGTGTTGCATAGCTGCTGGAGAACAAGTGACACTATTTTTCATAGTTTCATAAGAAAGAAATCTAACATTGGAAGGGATGACCGAGTTTGGAATAGCTGAGCTCTGTAGTTCCCCCATCGTGAGTACGGCTCGGAAACGAGAGGTAACTTCTTGGTCTTCCTACATTGCATTTATCCTTTTCAAGTCATCCTCCATCTCCTCCGTTGATGGCCCAAAGTCATAGACATCGCTGATTGCTCCTGGACCCGGTGTCGGTTGAGACACCCAACTCTCCCCGACTAAATCTTGAGAAGACATCTTGCTTTAAACATGTTGCAGAACCAACTCGAAACAAAGACATAGGATATTTGCGTGATACGATGGTCAAAACCTTTGGGAGATTATATAATGAATTTTTACCGACCAAAAGAAGTATCGTGCAAGAAAATGGAGTCCGGAGAGCACACGAGGTGCCCACAAGGCAGGGGTCACGCCCAAGGGGGTAGGGCACGCCCTCCACCCTCGTGGATGCCTCGTGTCCTTTCCGGACTGCTTCTTATTTTCCTATTTTCTTAAATATTCCAAAATGGATAAAAATTGCTATTAGAACTGTTTTGGAGTCGGTTTACTTACCATACCACATACCTATTCCTTTTCGGAGTCTGAAACGATCTGGAAATTATCCCTTATATATTCCTTTGGGGTCACGGTTTCAATAATATTAGTTCCAACACTTATAGGATTACCTGAGATATAATGTTTGATTCTTTGACCGTTAACCACCTTCGGATTTGTGCCTTCGAAGTTGTGGCTTTTTATGGCACCGGAACGGTAGACCTCCTTGATAACGTAAGGCCCTTCCCATTTAGAGAGAAGTTTTCCTGCAAAAAATCTTAACCGAGAGTTGAAAAGCAAAACATAATCGCCTACGTTAAACTCACGCTTTTGTATCCTTTCGTCATGCCATCTTTTGACTTTTTCGTTAAACAGCTTGGCATTCTCATAGGCTTGGGTTCTCCATTCATCAAGTGAGCTAATGTCAAATAACCTCTTCTCACCAGCAAGTTTGAAATCATAATTGAGCTCTTTAATGGCCCAATATGCCTTATGTTCTAGTTCGAGAGGTAAGTGACATGCTTTTCCATAATCCATCTTATACGGAGACATACCCATAGGATTTTTATATGCAGTTTTGTAAGCCCATAATGCATCATCAAGTTTCTTGGACCAATTCTTTCTAGGTCTATTAACAATCTTTTGCAAAATTAATTTGAGCTCTTTGTTACTCAATTCTACTTGACCACTAGACTGTGGGTGATATGGAGATGCAATTTTATGATTAACATCATACTTTGCAAGCATTTTACGAAAAGGACCATGAATAAAATGTGAACCACCATCACTCATTAAATATCTAGGGACTCCAAACCTCGGAAAAATAACTTCTTTAAGCATCTTAATAGAGGTGTTATGATCAGCACTACTAGTTGGGATAGCTTCTACCCACTTAGTAACATAATCAAGAGCAACTAGAATATGTGTATACCCATTAGAGGACGGAAACGGTCCCATATAGTCCAAGCCCCAAACATCAAATGGTTCAATAACAAGAGAATAATTCATAGGAATTTCTTGACGTCTACTAATATTACCAATTCTTTGACATTCATCACAAGACAAGACAAACTTATGGTCATCTTTGAAGAGAGTAGGCCAATAAAAACCGGATTGCAATACCTTATGTGCAGTTCTATCTCCAGCGTGGTATCCTCCATATGCCTCAGAGTGATACTTGCGTAGGATCTGTTCCTGCTCATGCTCAGGTACACAACGTCTAATAACACCATCTACTCCTTCTTTATAAATGTGTGGATCATCCCAGAAGTAATGTCTTAAATCATAGAAAAACTTTTTCTTTTGCTCGTATGTGAAACTAGGTGGTATAAATTTAGCAACAATGTAATTAGCACAATCAGCATACCATGGAGTAGTACGAGAAGCATTTATGACAGCTAATTTCTCATCATGGAAGCTATCATCAATAGGTAGTGGGTCATCAAGAACATTCTCTAACCTAGACAAGTTGTCTGCAACGTGGTTCTCAGCTCCCTTTCTATCAATAATATGCAAATCAAATTCTTGTAGTAGGAGAACCCATCTAATAAGTCTAGGTTTAGCATCTTTCTTTTCCATAAGATATTTAATAGTAGCATGATCAGTATGAATAGTTACTTTAGAATCAACAATATAAGGTCTAAACTTATCACAAGCAAATACAACTGCTAAGAATTCTTTTTCTGTAGTACCATAATTTCTCTGGGTACTGTCTAGAGTTTTACAAGCATATTGAATAAGATTTAGTTTCTTATCAACTCTTTGTCCTAGAACAGCACCTACAGCATAATCACTAGCATCACACATAATTTTAAAGGGTAAATTCCAATCAGGTGGCTGAACAATAGGTGCAGAAGTCAAAGCTTTCTTAAGTATTTCAAATGCTTCTACACAATCACCATCAAAGACAAAAGGAATATCTTTTTGCAATAGATTAGTCAGAGGCCTAGAAATTTTAGAAAAGTCCTTAATGAACCTCCTATAAAAACCGGCATGACCAAGGAAACTTCTTATACCTTTAATGTCCTTGGGACATGGCATCTTTTCAATTGCATCAACTTTAGCTTTATCAACTTCAATACCCGTTTCAGAAATTTATGCCCCAAGAGAATGCCTTCATTAACCATAAAGTGTCACTTCTCCCAATTCAAAACAAGACTAGTATCTTCGCATCTCTACAAAACTCGTTCAAGGTTACTCAAACAATCATCAAAAGAGGATCCAAAAACGGAGAAATCATCCATGAATACCTCACAAATTTTTTCACAGAAGTCAGAGAATATAGCTATCATGCATCTTTGAAAGGTAGCAGGTGCATTACGTAAACCAAAAGGCATAAGTTTATAAGCAAAAGTACCGAAAGGGCAAGTAAAAGTGGTCTTTTCTTGATCCTCTGCTCACACGGGTATTTGAGAGAAACCAGGGTAACCATCTAGAAAGCAAAAATGTGTATGTCTAGATAGTCTTTCTAGCATTTGATCAATAAAAGGTAAAGGGTAATGATCCTTTTTAGTAGCTTTATTTAATTTGCAGAAATCAATTACCATCCTATAACCTGTAATAATTCTATGCGGGATCAATTCATATTTATTATTAGGAACGACAGTAATGCCTCCCTTCTTAGGAACACAATGGACAGGACTTACCCACTGACAATCAGCAACAGGATAAATTATACCTGCCTCAAGGAGCTTTAGTATTTCCTTTCTTACCACTTCTTTCATCTTAGGATTTAACCGTCGTTGGTGATCAATAACTTGTTTGGCATCTTCCTCCAATTTTATTTTGTGTTGGCATAGCGTGGGACTAATTCCTTTAAGATCATCAAGAGTGTATCCAATAGCAGCACAGTGCTTTTTCAGAGTCTTCAACAATCTCTCCTCTTTCTGCTCTGAAAGGTTATCACTAATAATAACAGGATATATCTTCTTTTCATCAAGATAAGCATATTTAAGAGTATCAGGTAATGGTTTAAGCTCAAACATGGGATCACCCTTGGGTGGTGGAGGATCCCCTAGGATTTCAACAGGCAAGTTGTGTTTCAAAATAGGTCCTTGTTTAAAGAATACTTCACCTATTTCCCTTCATTCATTCATAAACATATCATTTTCATGGTCTAGCAAATATTGTTCTAAAGGATCTTTAGGAGGCACGACAATAGAAGCAAGTCCAATAATTTCATCCTTACTAGGCAAATATTTATCATGGGGTTGTCAATGAAATTTAGCAAAGTTAAACTCATGAGACATATCTCCCAAACCAATAGTAACAACATCCTTTTTGCAATCTATCCTAACATTAACAGTGTTCAAGAAGGGTCTACCAAATATAATGGGACAAAAGTCATCTTGTGGGGAACCAAGAACAAGAAAATCACCATGATATTTAACTTTCCCACACAAGACTTCAACATCTCTAACAATCCCAATTGGTGAAATAGTATCTCTATTGGCAAGCTTAATTGTAACATTGATTTCTTCTATCTCAGCAGGTGCAATGTCATGCATAATTTCTTTATATAACGAATGAGGTATTGCACTAGCACTAGCGCCCATATCACATAAGCCATGATAACAATGATCTCCTATTTTAACAAAAATAACAGGCATGCCTACAATAGGTCTATGTTTCTTAGCATCGGGTCTAGCAATTCTAGCAGCTGCATCATAGAAATAAATAACATGCCCATCAATATTATCAGCCAAGAGATCCTTAACCATAGCAATACTAGGTTCAACTTTAATTTGCTTAGGTGGTGTATATGTTCTAGTATTACTCGTACGAACCGCAATTAATGTTTTAGCATGATCTTTTATCCTATAGGAAAATGTGGTTTCTCAATATAAGTGGAAGGAACAATAGGATCATTATAAGTGATAGTCTTTTCTTCAACTTTAATAGGCACAACTACTTTTACTTCAGTGGGAGGATTATATTTAAACAACTTCTCCTTAGGGAGATCAACATGAGTAGCAAATGATTCACAGAAGGAAGCTACTATCTCAAAGTCAAGTCCATATTTAGTGCTAAATCCACGAAAAGCATCGGTATCCATAAAAGAATTAACACAATCAAACTTAGGGGTCATACCTGACTCCTTACCTTCGTCGGAATCCCAATCTTCAGAGTTGCATTTAATTCTTTCCTATAAATCCCATTTGAATTCAATAGTCTTCATCATAAGAGACCTAGCACAAGAAGTATCGAGCATGGAGCGATTATTGAGAGAAAGCCAAACATAATTTTTTTGAATAATCATTTCTCTTGAGAGCTCATGATTGGGGCATGAATATAACATTTACTTAAGCCTCCCCCAAGCTTGAGCGATGCTTTCTCCTTCACGAGGCCAAAAATTACATATCTAATTACGATCACGATAAACAAGATGCATAGGATAAAACTTCTGGTGAAATTCCAATTTCAATCGTTTGTAGTCCCATGATCCCATATCATCACTTAGGCTATACCATGTCAATGCATCTCCCTTCAAAGATAAAGGGAAGACCTTCCTCTTGATAACATCATCAGGCATACCTGCAAGCTTAAATAATCCACAAACTTCATCCACATAGATTAGGTGTAAATCGGAATGCAATGTTCCATCTCCTGCAAAGGGATTAGCTAGCAGTTTCTCTACCATACCCGAAGGAATTTCACAGTAAACATTTTCAGTAGGTTCAGTAGGTTCAGGATCAACTCTTTGCTCTACTGGTCGGGGTGAAGATACCCCGAACAAGCCCCTCAAAGGATTATGTTCCATAGTAACAAGTGACAGTAAATTTCAGCACACTATATAAATTTTTCCTTACCAAGTTCCACGTACCAAAGGCGCTTCACTCCCCGGCAACGACACCAGAAAAGAGTCTTGATAACCCACAAGTGTAGGGGATCTATCGTAGTCCTTTTGATAAGTAAGAGTGTCGAACCCAACGAGGAGCAGAAGGAAATGACAAGCGGTTTTCAGTAAGGTATTCTCTGCAAGCACTGAAATTATTGGTAACAGATATTTTTGTGATAAGGTAATTTGTAACAGGTAACAAGCAATGAAAGTAAATAAGCTGCAACAAGGTGGCCCAATCCATTTTGTAGCAAAGGACAAGCCTGGACAATTTCTTATATAGAGATAAGCGCTCCCGAGGACACATGAGAATTATCGTCAAGCTAGTTTTCATCACGTTCATATCATTCGCGTTCGTTACTTGGAGAATTTGATATGTGTGTGGATAGGTGCTTGGGTACGGCCCTTTCTTGGACAAGAATCCCACTTATGATTAACCCCTATTGCAAGCATCCGCAACTACAAAAGAAGTATTAAGGTAAACCTAACCATATCATTAAACAAGTGGATCGAAATCAGCCCCTTACGAAGAAACGCATAAACTAGGGTTTAAGCTTCTGTCACTCTAGCAACCTATCATCTACTTATTACTTCCCAATGCCTTCCTCTAGGCCCAAATAATGGTGAAGTGTCATGTAGTCGACGTTCACATAACACCACTAGAGGAGAGACAACATACATCTCATCAAAATATTGAACGAACACGAAATTCACATGACTACTAATAACAAGACTTCACCCATGTCCTCAGGAACAAATGTAACTACTCACAATGCATATTCATGTTCATGATCAGAGGGGTATTAATGTGCATTAAGGATCTGAACATATGATCTTCCACCAAATAAACCAACTAGCATCAACTACAAGGAGTAATCAAGACTACTAGCAACCCATAGGTACCAATATGAGGTTTGGGTACAAAGATTGGATACAAGAGATGAACTAGGGTTTGAGAGGAGATGGTGTTGGTGAAGATGTTGATGGAGATTGACCCCCTCCCGATGAGAGGATCGTCGGTGATGGCGATGGTGATGATTTCCCCCTCCCGGAGGGAAGTTTCCCCGGCAGAACTGCTCCACTTGAGCCCTAGATTCATCCCGCAAAGGTTCCACCTCGTGGCGGCGGAGTTTCGTCCCGAAAGCTTGCTTATGATTTTTTCCAGGGTAAAAGACTTCATATAGCAAAAGATGGGGACCGAAGGGCTGCCAGGTGGCCCATGAGATAGGGGGCTAAACCCTCCAGTTTATATAGACACCGGAGGGGGCTAGGGTTACACAAAGTCGGTTATAGAGAAAGGAATCTTCATATCCGAATCGCCAAGCTTGCCTTCCACGCAAAGGAGAGTCCCATCCGGGCATGGGACGAAGTCTTCTATCTTGTACCTCCATAGCCCAATAGTCCGGCATATGCATATAGTTCGGCTGTCTGCGGACCCCTTAATCGAGGACTCCCTCAGTAGCCCCTGAACCGGGCTTCAAGACGATGAGTCCGGCGTGCAGATTGTCTTCGGCATTGCAAGGCGGGTTCCTTCTCCGAATACTCCAAAGTAGATCTTGATCATAAGAATCGTGTCCGTCTTTGCAAAACAAACTCCATATACCACCATGGAGAGCATAATGTTTTCACGAGTCCAATCCGCTGACAGCTTTTGCAACACGACATTACGTCATCGTCCGACCATTATTTCGAATCGTTTTTCCAACCCACTGCTCCACGCTTCGCGAGGTGGTTTTAGTGGCACATCTTGTCGAAGCGGAGATCGTGTACCCTTATTACGGGATTCTCATCAACACGGGCGTGGGTAACCCAACCGTCCCATTGGTATGATTCCTTGGGAATAGGCATGTTTTAAGGCCATGTAGGGGATGTTTGATATTCGTCATCTTTATAAGGAGGACGAGACCCGCCTTTCCCCTCTACGCTACTCCCCTCCTCCTCCCACCTCGAGTTCCAACACCCAAGGCTTAACCAGTTGCTTCGATCCTCAGGACATGTCCGGATCCAGCTTTCAAGGCCGATGGACGACTTCCTCTGTCACCGAGGAGGATATCACGAAGCTCAGGGAGGCAAGGTATTTGACCGTGGAAATACTTGTCAGGATTCCTGCACAAGGGCAGGTTATTCCTACTCCTAGGCCTAATGAGAGGGTCGTATATATCCCTCACTTCCTCCGGGGGATAGGTTTCCCCTTTATCCCTTCGTTCAAGGGCTCATGTTTTACTATCGACTAGATTTGCATGATCTAGCTCTGGACTCCCTCCTTCACATGTCATCATTCATTATCGCATGTGAGGCTTTACTTTGTATCTCTCCACACTTTGGATTATGGCTCAAGACCTTCGATGTAAGGCCGACGATAATTGAGGGGAGACACCAAGAGTGTGGAGGTGATTTGATAAGCAAATCGGCCGACGCCGTCTGGCCAAAGGGTTCCTTCGCCGCAACTTCCGGCCTATGGCAACGGGAGTGGTTTTATATCATGGAGCCCCATGGTACCAAGTGGGTGGCTTCACCCGCCTTCTGATCTGATCCTCCGCTACAGCTTGCATCATGGATCAACAAGGGGCTGGATTGGGGATCGCTAGATGAAGTTCAGATACTGCAAAGCCGCATTCGAGACCTTATTAAGTAGGACTTCGACCTCATCAAGGTAATCCAAGATATGTTAGTCCATCGGGTCTTGCCATGCCAATGCCGACCTCTCCATATGTGGGAGTTCAATCTGGAAGGACCGCGAACCATTCAGCGCTTCTTCGGCACAACGCTCGAAGGGATGTGTGAATTATTCTTCGGGTCACGAAAAAGGTGTCCGGACACTACCGAGGACGCAGGCCTCGACTGTAACCATCCAGATTCCCCGTTAAATCCTCAATTTCTGAACACGTTTTTAGTTTAAGTTTGCCATAACAAAACTGAGAAAACCACACTCTACCAGGGCTGGTTAGAGAAGGCGTAGAGGATCAGGTGTTCGGCCCCTCTTCCCGAAAACCCAGCGGACCCAGTATTAACAAGGATGCTGGCTCCGGCACTTTATCAAGCGCCATTGAGGGAAGAAAAGGAGAGGAGTGGAGAGGCCCAAAGCGGCCTTCATACCAGAGGTGCGTCACACACCATATCCGGGGAAATCGGAACTCCCGTGTTGGAGGGTGAATGGGGAGGAGAATCTAACATTACCTCCCCCCACGAGAAGAGAAGAGCCGCTCCCGAACACCTGAAGGCAAGGCTTCCAAGTGAGGGAAGAAATCCCTATCAGGGGGCCCGAATTCGGGAGGCGATAATGCCGCACTGTGCCCACAAGGGGGCCAACCCCTAGCCGAACCATGAGTGAACAAAGGAGTTTAATAAGCATACCTCGTTCTTTTCCCGTTTGTGAGGGTAATATTTGGAAACGTATGTTTTGCAGTTCGGCCTATAGCCTCCCTCAACAATCTTCGTCCTTGGGGGATCTTCTTCCGGAGATGATGGAGAGCGAAATGTCGCCTCATACTTCCCCGCCCCATAAGGCGGATGACCCCGAGATGTCATCCTGCAGGATCTCTCCTGATCCGCGAAGGAGTGTCAGGCCAGAAGATGACTCTTCGGCCGCCAGAGGTCTGGGGTATTCGGCTCCTAGAGAGACCAACAACAAAAGTCCCGGACTATCCGATATACAGCCGGACATATGGACGGGTCTTCTACGGCTAGCGCCTATATCAGAGGAACATTATACTTTAATGGTTACGGTGATTGAGAGATTTTCTTCCGCAAAAAGCGGATTGAATGAAGCCTTTACGATCCTGCTAAGAGGCTTTGAGGGACGTAATGTAGCCTCTCTTTTTTTGTACCGTAAAAGCAATGTGCACTATGTATAGATAGTAGCCCCTGAGACTCTGGTTGCCCTCCGAATGGGACGATAAGAGGATCAAAAGATAAATATGCTCAGGTAATAATTTTGCTAATTTGTACACAGGCGGCTGCAGCCCCGGCCACTGCCCGGGCTGCCCAATTTGCCGAACTGAAGCGGCAACTTGATCTAGCGGATGATGACATCACGCTTGTGAACAAGCGGCTTGACGAGGCGCAAGGTATGTCTTTTGGGCGGTCACTAATTATAAATAGGAGCATGATTTTGGAATTTATAGTGTGCTTGACTGCAGATCGTGCTGCCGCCGTGGAGACCCTTCGGGCTAAGCTTGCCCGGGCCAAGGATCAAGCCAGGATAAGCAACGCGGCTGCCGAGAAGGCAGTTGGTGAATTAGAAGCCGAACAGGCTTCTCATCGCGTGAGTGAAGAGAAAATATCCAACATGATGCTTGAGCTAAGGGATGCCGCTAGCCAATATGCACTTCTCGAGAAAGACACCAAAGAAAAAACGGCTGACCTTGAGAAGGCCTTACAAGCGGCAAAGGAAACCCGGTGAGAGGCCAGAGCGGCATGGTATGAGATCCGGCAAGCCGGGGAGATCACGGTTGGGAAGACCTTTTTATTACGAACTAAGTTTGGCGATCCGACGTATGCCCCGCTTGATCAAATGTGGAGTTCTCTGGACGCATATTTGAACTTGTTGAAGAGTGCTTCTGATGCGGCGCAGTTTTTCCAAGCCCAAGAAGGCCATGTAGCGGAACGGCTTTTCTGGTTGAAGTTTAGCATGCCAAGGCATCCGCTGCTGTAACACCCCAAAAAATTTAACCAGGTTTTAGTTATTAAAATATTGCCAAGAATTTAAAACTTTTGCCTGCAAGTATATCTCTGTTGATTTCAAAACTTTTCCTTTCATATTAAGGAATTTTTCCCAAATGGATCCTTCCAAAATATATTGAACTTCTATGCCATCTCATTAAAATAATTTCTTAATCAGTAGATTTATTTATTAAATTATTCCACCCTGAGCTTTATTCATTAAAATGTCTTGCTTAAAGTTTTGGAGCTCTTTTTGTACTACAACCAGTTGATAAACTAACTAAAAATCCAACCAAAATTTGGAGATGTCATGTGATGCCCCTAAATCACTTCTATGCAATAATATATTTCATTCATTTCATATTTTGAGTGCTACACCTGTTTTTCTTCTCTGGTCCAGTGGGCAATTTTGCACTACAACCCTTTTAAATATTTCTTTCTAGCTTCCACCAAAATTATGGGATGTTAGTAGGAGCATATGATTCCATTGTATGCAAAAATCCAGGGATGTTCTTTGAAAAAATTGAGTGAATCAACCTCATCTCCATTCTGGTCCAACATGATGGGTTGTACAGCAACCATATTCTTGCTTGCTCTTTGGCCCTAGATTCTTTTCCCTACTTGTAGTCCTCCATGCTAAACCCCTAAGTCCAGAAGCTTGCAACCATTGGCATATTTTTGGTTCATGAAATAATGCCATTCACATCCTGTCCAGATTTGAAGTTCTGCAAAAATTGCACTAGAAAGTTTGTGCTTTTCACCAACTAGCCTCACCACCCTCTTATGCATCCAAAGAGACTTCAATATGGAAGATTTGGCCACTCCAAGAAAAGCCTAAGTGCCTGTGGCATTTTGTCAAACACCTCGAGTGCATGATCAGATTTGACATGAGTTGTTGTTGGCATTGTGAACTTGGTCTCCTGACCAAACCACCTTGTCCCCTGGGCTTCACTCTATCAACAACCTAGCTATGTTGCTCGCCAACCTCACCTGTGACCTGTAGCATGCCACGGCATTTTACCGAACACCTTCCGCGCGTGCACTAGACGCGCCCAGAGCACGCGTATTGCACGAACCGCGCTCGAGCCGACACGCTGGCCCCCCTGGTTTTGGCCCGCTCTGCAGCGCCACGCCATGCACTAACCTCCTCTCAGCAATGCGCCAAGCCGCCCTGGCAGCCAACAGCGCCGCTGATAGAGCTTTTGGCGGCACGCCGGCGTCCGCAGTGCGCCTCTGCCACGGTCGGCGCCGCCAAAGCCACCCCGGCTTGCCACCTGCCCCTGGAACAGTGCGAGCTCATCCGCAGCCTCGTCCTCTAGCGCTCGTCACCGCTACATCGCCCAAGCTACAGGGAGGCGGTTCACCGTGGTCCTTATCGCCGGCCGCCTCGGAACCGACCTCCACCGCGTATATAAGGACCCCGGAGCTCAATAGAGTCCTCGAGCAACCTCAAATGACCTTCCTAGTGCTACCTTTGCCAGCAGTCGAGGAGGGGAAGGCCTTCTTCCCCGAGTCCGGCCGGTTCGGTCGCCGCCATTTCCCGGCCGATTCCGTCGCCACTAGTGCCTCCCCCTCTCCACTCTCTCCACCAAGAACTCTCCCTCCCTCTCGCGAGCACAACCCCACGCTCAATATTGGCCGGAGACGACCGCAGCCCCAAACTCACTATCCACCCGAACGCCTCCTCCGCCGCGAAGCTCGTAGACGGCGACTCCGTTCACCTCGGCGACCATGGCGGGTACCCAAAGACTCGTCTCGACCCCTTGAGCCCACCCATGTCCTCAGATCTCCAAGGGACGCCCCCGTTTGCCGGCAAATCCTCGCCGCAGCTCAGCCTCTGTTCGGTCGGAGGGGAACGACGCGCGCGTGGCTGGTCAAACCTGACCAGTGGGCCAGGCGGGCCCACCGTCAGTGACCCAGCGCCGGTCCACGCAGGATTAAGTGGAAGCGCACTTCCGAAGTACACTTTCGACGTGTACACGTTTTATTTGAAACGTTTTTCTTTTCTGTTTTATTTTTTAAATTTCAGATTTTGACCAAACTTTGACCTGCTGTATCTTTTTAAATATAACTCCAAATGAATTAATTCTTTTTTCTACCTCTCTCAAATATTGTCTAGTTTATTTTAAGATTTATTTGCAAAATTTTCAAAACAACTTTTTGTGCTGTTTTTATTTTGTGTGTTAATTCATTTATATTTCTAACATAGGATTTTTGAAGAGAGGAGAAGTATTTCAAGAGTTTGAAATGCACCCTGCCTTTCCATGACTTGAAGGCAAGCATTCTAAACCTCGGCATAATATTTTTGTGTGTTCGATGACACGTTTATAACATCACCTCACTTTGGAGAAACTTGTTATTTCATGTGATATGATCATATGTAGGGGTGCATGTTAGTGATTTCCATGCTGTTGGAAATGAACACACTTGTGATGATAATCATCCTCATGTGCCTTGCTTGCATGCCGGAAGGAATCCGGGAAAACCTCTGCCTTGGGTAGGCATGAGTTTGTCGCCGGTCCCCGTTGGGACGGTTATGTCCGGTATGGCATAGTGAGGTATGGTGAGCGGTGATCGTGTTGGTTGGAACATTTTGTTATGCATGTCATGCAGGGAAATTTATGAACCTCCTGAGTCGACCATAGACCGAGTCTTGTTCCAGTAACCCCCATACTGGTTTCGTACTACCACTCGTCTCTACAACAAGTAGACTACGGTTTAGTAAGTTGTCAACCTCTTTCTAGCACACACCGTACAGACAGGCCATGGCGGAAGATACCGGTTGTAGCTGGTAGGCAGGCCACCTGGTCCGAGGGCATGGGTGTTACCGGTTGAGACCGAGAGGGGAGGCCACCCCTTAGAGCGTGCGATATAAATTTGATCCCATGCTATGCGAGTTTGTAGCCTCCCCACTTAGAGTTTGCTTGACAGGTGTCATGGGTGATTCCAGACACGTGTGAGTTAAGCTGGTGTGTGCAAGTTAGGTGTGTTTTCAACAAAAAGGCCGTAGACGGAATTAGTCCCGATGGACTAAAGGAATCCGTTACTCGAGGGTAAAGAGTACACCCTCTGCAGAGATTAAATCTATTCGAATAGCCGTGTCCGTGGTTAAGGATTTCAGTCTGGGATGGGTCAAATGTCGGTCTTAGTGTCGGTCTTTGGAGGTGAATATATTAGACCAGGACCGGAATTACTACCTGTGACTTGTGATAATTACGATTCTTATTATTGTTGACTAACCCGTGATATTATTGTTATCATCGAGTATCTCTGGGATGGTTCTACCTCCGGGATATTCACTATGATTTGTTTCTTTTATAAGCCCTTTATGTGGTGTCGCTCAGACGCCCGACTATGGCATTTCTCTTAAAGCCCTTTATGTGGTGTCGCTCAGACGCCCGACTGTGGCATTTCTCTTAAAGTCCTTTATGTGGTGTCGCACAGACGCCCGACTGTGGCATTTCTTTTAAAGCCCTTTATGTGGTGTCGCTCAGACGCCCGACTGTGGCATTTCTCTTAAAGCCCTTTATGTGGTGTCGCTCAGACGCCCGACTGTGGCATTTCTTTTAAAGCCCTTTATGTGGTGTCGCTCAGATGCCCGACTGTGGCATATTTGTTATTTATTTCATAATTTTAATACTGCTATGTTATTGCATATTCACATATAACATGCTTACACACATCAGAGTTATATTTATCTTTTGTTACTGACGTCATGAGCATAAAATATTTTCAGCACATCGTTGTTATATTATACCAGTGTTCATAGTGTTTGCGAGTACATTCAAAGTACTCACTGGCTTGTCCCTGGCTATTGTCTTGGCCAGATTTCTTGCGCGGAAAGGAGCGACCGTGTTGACAGCACCGGAACCTAAGCAACGGTGATAGCAGTCTCGCGAAGATAGGAGTTTACCTGGTCAGCTGTTCCCGTGGCAAATGGAGTCCATAGACACTGATGTTTCACAACCCGCTTCCGCCATCAACCACTAGAAACCATTTTATATTTTGCTTGGAATTTCTGTATCAAGTTGGTGCCTCATCAGCTAACAGTTATCCTAGGGCTGATGAGCACAAGGGCCATTTTCTGGGAATTAATACCCGGAAAACCGGTCGCCACAGCTGCTGTTCAATGAGAAGATGGCTGAATGGGCCGAGCTCCGCAGGATATCCGGACATGCCATGAAGGCTGTAGTGGACCGGCTGTGGCCTGGGGGACCAACTGTGAATAGTTATTTTGATTTAGTGCAGCAACTTGTTTGTGCGGTGTCGCATATCAATGCTGTCAAGCGGTCAACGTGCATAGAAGGTGCACGGATGGCCCTTGCCCATGTGAAGACGTATTGGGCGAAGATGAAGGCCACTGATATTGCAACAGGGGGTCCACCCGGGGGTCAGGACACACCAGATCAATATTTTTAAGAATTCTTAGAGGGTGCCCGCTTGATAGAGGGTCAGTGCTCGAACAATATTATGTTCGAGTAACATGTATCGGAATTGTAAAAACAATGCTTATGATAATGAAGGATGTGTTTATACTTTTGCCCGTAAACTATTTTAGTGCCTCCTGTGCAGCCGTTTATGTATATATGTATATATCCTGAAAGTTTGGAGTCGGCGGCTTCAGCCACCTTGCATATAACGCGGGGGTGTCCAGAAAAAGCACTTGATCACACTTGACCCAACGTCTTGGTCCATTAAGGAGGTATTAGTGCAGGGAACTAGGCAATCAGACTATGGAGCTTTAACACTTTCACTTAGCCATAGGAGTTTGATGGTGGGGCCACTATATAGCCCCTAGTATGTTCGCATTTATCCGAATACGGTGTGTTTACATACGTGACAAGGAAACCGGACCTTCTTTAATGCGGAGGAATCATGAAGATTCCACTGAGTCATCGAGTGGTTGACCAACTCTCACCTTATCATGACAATCACCTTTCGTCTTTTTCTACTGAGGTGGTCGTCCGGATGAACCAGGACACAATCGTAGTAGTTCTCCCTTGGCCGCCTTAGCCGATAGAATGGAACATAAGGTAGCAAGCACAGGAGCCAGGCAAACCCAACTATTGACCCAAGACACGATTCAGAGCTGATGCATATAAGGCCAAAACTCGCGACGCCGAACACTCCCAAAGGTATTCGGACTTTCAATATATACCGGGCTAGGTACAGCCCCCGGTAATGAACCTTGAATTCAAGGCACGTGCTATGACCCGGCGTGAGGAGAGAGCGCCTGTGGTGAGAATATATTTCTCAAACCACACTGCTGGCTGCTTCTATAACATCCATTTTAGTACGGCGAATCATAAGTTCGCAAGTACTGCCGATATCTTTCCTGGTCGTTTTATATGCCAGGAGGGTATGAAACAACAAGAGATAATAATAAGAAAAAAGGTTTACATAGGGTCTTAATCTAAACAGAAACCTTGAAACGGGGCCCTGCTACATGTCTGCGCCTTTGTCTCTGTTTTGCAGTGTCATTGAAGGGTATATCATGATGGCCTGTCTGTAAAAAATAAAGAACTAGGTGAAAGAATCTGGTACGACCGTGGGTATAGTTTGTTGGTTTTGATGAACCGTGAACTATAGCTTCTTGAGTCTAAATAGGGTCAAGCCGAAATATAGACTTCTTACGTGCTGGGTGCCCCCAGCGCTACCGAAGGAATTTTGAGTGTATATTTATGTATACGGGAAAACATGTACAGTCTTCGTATGGGGCGATCTATGGGGCAGGGCTACAAAAAAAGCTCAGGTTTATCTGAGCTTTTGCACGTAGGTGTGCGCCGAACACGTTTGGCTCTGTCTGCGGTCTTGAGGATCGATGAGCTGTTCGGCTTGGAAAGGCCGCTTCATGCTTCGGCTACTAGAGCCACCGCGTATGCTTCTATACAAAGAGAAGGTTCTGTATTTTCCGCTCACCGTGATAACGCCACGTGGTCTAGGCATCTTGAGTTTGAGATAAGCATAGTGCAGGACTGCATTGAAACGGGCAAAGGCCGTTCGTCCGAGTAGTGTGTGATAGCCACTTCGGAATGGAGCAATGTCGAAGATTAGCTCTTCGCTTCGAAAGTTATTGGGAGAGCCGAAGACGACGTCCAATGTTAGCGTGCCTGTGCAGCGGGCCTCTACGCCTGGTATTACTCCTTTAAGGTAGTGCTGCTTTGCTTGATTCTTGATGGGTCTATCCCCATCTTGCAAACAGTGTCCTGATATATCAGATTGAGACTACTGCAACTGTCCATAAGGACTCGGGTGAGGTGGTATCCGTCAATTATTGGGTCGAGCTCTAAGGAGCCGAGCCCCCGTGACTGATACTAGTCGGATGATCCCTGCGATCATAGGTGATCAGACAGGTCGACCATGGGTTGAATTTGGGGGCGACAGGCTCTGTAGCATACACGTCTCGGAGTGCGCGTTTGCGCTCCTTCTTTGGGATATGAGTGACATAAATCATGTTCACTGTTTTGACCTCCGGTGGGAATTTCTTCTGTCCCCCCATATTCGGCTGGCGAGATTCATCCTCGTCTTCTCTTTGCGGTCCCTTCCCTTTGTGTTTGGTGTTGTGCTTGGTGGCCTGCTTGAAGATCCAACATTCTCTGTTGGTATGATTGGCTGGTTTGTCGTGGGTGCCATGAATCTGGCAGGACCTTTCTAGAATTTTATCTAGGCTAGATGGACCATCTCTGCTGCCTTTAAGTGACTTTTTCAGTTGACCAGGTCTAGAGCCCGTGAATCCGGCGTTTACCACCGTATTGTCCGGGCTTTCTGCGTTGTTTCGATGTTTATTTTTATTGCATCGTGACTTTCCATTGCCATCCCTCACTTTGGATGTGCCAGGATCACTGGTGCTGCTATGGGCCAACCAGCTGTCCTCTCCCGTGCAAGAGCGGGTCATGAGTGCAGTTAAAGCTGCCATTGTTCTAGGCTTTTCCTGGCCTAGTTGTCTGGCTAGCCATTCGTCCCGGACGCTGTGTTTGAAAGCTGCTAAGGCTTCGGCGTCCGGAAAGTCGACGATTTGGTTCTTCTTGGTGAGAAATCTGTTCCAAAGCTTACGGGCTGACTCTCCGGGTTGTTGGGTTATGTGACTTAGATCGTTTGCATCCGGAGGTTCGACATAGGTCCCTTCGAAATTGGCCCTGAAAGCGTCCTCAAGTTCTTCCCAGCTTCCAATGGAATTTTCAGGGAGGCTTTTTAGCTAGTGCCGAGCTGGTCCTTTTAGCTTCAGAGGTAGGTATTTGATTGCATGGGGATCGTCTCCGCGAGCCATGTGGATGTGAAGAATAAAGTTTTCTATCCAGACCGAAGGGTCTGTCGTTCCGTCGTGTGCCTCGATATTCACTTTTTTAAACCCTTCTTGAAATTCATAATCAAGCACCTCATCGGTGAAGCACAAGGGATGTGCAGCACCCTTGTATTTGGCTTGTCACGGCGCGGGCCCAATGGTTGCAGTGTTCGGTGTTGGTTCCGAACTAGTAAGTTACCTTCATATTTGGTTTGATGGTCCTGATCCTATGCGGAAACGCGTTCCTTGGATCCACAAATGGACTTGGTTCTGCCAGCCATTTTGTCCACGTCTTTATGTAAATCCTGTTTCTAGTTCTGGGTTGCGACCTCGTTTCCTTTATGGAGAGGGGGTGAGATTTTGTGTGCGGCATTGTTAGCCGCTCTGTCTCGACCACGAGGTGGTCGGCCTGGTTGATCGGCCGTATTGTTATTCGGTCATATGGGTGCAATAGCATCGTCGTCGAATTCGGGCTGCAGTTTGTGTTTGGGGTAGCTCTTTGTTTGGCGACTACCTCTGTATTTTTCCTCAATGTCGAGCACTTTCTTCCATTTATTATTGAGCATATCCTATGCGGTTTTACGCCATTGCTTCTGCTTCTTAAAGCTCCTCGCGGTGGCGATAAGTCTCTGGCAGAGGTGATCTTGTTCCAATTGTTTTTTCGGGACGATGAATGCATCATCATCCAGACTATTCTCCTCTTTGGAGACAGGTTGATAATTGGAGTCTTCGGCATCGCTGTGGTCGGACACGGGCCCTGGACTATGTTCGCAATCACCTTGCTCGTACTGCTCCATTGCTGGGTCCACGGTTTATTCATTATCTTCGGCGTTGTCTGGGGTGTTATTCCCTCTTGTGCCGGTATCGCTATTTTTACCATGGCGTGGTTTCGAGAGGCGCTGCTGATGTCGGTGCTTTGGTTGCTTTCCAGGAGCTTTAGCCCCAACTGCGTCCTTCTTGTCATCGCCATTGTATTCTTTTGATGTATGCACCATGTATATGTCGTATGAGGAGGTGGCTGTCCAGCGCCCTGTGGGTGGTGGTTCTCTTTCTTCTCCGGCATCGTCGTCCATACCGTCGATATCTTCGGAGTCTAAATCAAGCATGTCGGTCAAGTTGTCCACAGTGGCTATCAAGTGGTTGGTGGGTGGGTAACGAAGTTCCTCGTTGTCCGCTTCCCACTCAAGCCGGACATAGTTCGGCCAAGAATCTCATGACAAGGAGAGAGACCTTAATGAGTTTAACACATCACCTAGCGGTGAGTGTTTGAAGATGTCCGCGGAGCTCAACTCTAAGATCGGCGCCCGGTCAGATTCGATGGGTGCGGATACACGCGGTTCTGAGCCTATGGCCGGAGACGAGTCCGAGGTTCCGATGACACATGCCTCGTTGGAGGTCAGATTTGTGTTCGGCTCTACCACCGCTGGGTCCGCGGCTTCCGTGGCGTGGTTGAGCCTCCCGTCCTCGGATGGCGCGCTCTGCTCTGGATCTAGGGCTAGTGCGGTTACAGGCGCAATCTCCTGCACACAATTTGATGACAGATTTAGGTCATGTTCATCGTGGCGGCAGGGCGCGGCTGTCATGTGCTTGAATCTGTCGAAGATCAAGTCTCCGCAGATGTCGGCAATGTAGTTCAAGCTTCCAAACCTAACCTGATGGCTAGGGGCGTAGCTGTCGGTCTGCTCTAGATGGCCAAGCGAGTTGGCCCGCAGTGCGAAGCCGCCAAATACGAAGATCTGTTCGGGGAGAAAAACTTCACCCTGGATTGTGTTGTTGTAGATGATTGAAGGAGCCATCAAGCCCTATGGTGATGACACAGTGGACCTCTCAATGAAAGCACCAATGTCGGTGTCAAAACCGGCGGATCTCGGGTAGGGGGTCCCGAACTGTGCGTCTAAGGCTAATGGTAATAGGAGGCGGGGGACATAATGTTTACCCAGGTTGGGACCTATCGATGGAGGTAATACCCTACTTCCTGCTTGATTGGTCTTGATGATATGACTATTACAAGAGTTGATCTACCACGAGATCGTAGAGGCTAAACCCTATAAGCTAGCCTATGATTCTGATTGTTCCTCTCCTACGGACTAAACCCTCCAGTTTATATAGACACCGGAGGATGCTAGGGTTACACTGAGTCGGTTACAGAGAAAGGAATCTTCATATCCGAATCGCCAAGCTTGCCTTCCACGCAAAGGAGAGTCCCATCCGGGGCACAGGGCGAAGTCTTCTACCTTGTACCTCCATAGCCCAATAGTCCGGCATACGCATATAGTCCTGCTGTCCGAGGACACCTTAATCTAGGACTCCCTCACCCGGCCCTTCCCGCCAGCGCTATTTTGATCTCTTTCCTTATCACGCTTCTCATATTCAGCCTTCTACTTCCTAACGAGCTGCTCAACCTGATGACACTCCTGGAGATCGTGTCCTTTGGTCTGATGGATCTTGCAGTACGGACCATCACCTTTCCCAGCCTTCTCAGCAGCTGCGGCTTCCCGGCAATAAGTGCACGCAGCAATTTCCTTGCCGGGTACCTCAGTCTTGGCCTTCTTGCCGGTACTAGGCGTGCCATATCCGTCAACGGTCATCGCTGCCTTATCCTTGCGCCTTTTTTTGTGCTTCTTGTTCTTCTTCTTTAGACTGGTAGCCTCATCATCGTTCTCTGAATCGACATCGACGCCATTCTCTTCTCCGAGGAGCCGCCATCCCTCCTCCACCCGAGGACACTTATCCACTAGAGTGTAAAGCTCCTTCACGGTCTTGTGCAATCGAATGTTCATCTTGGCACGTATCCGTTGGTTGTGCATGTTGGACTAGAGCGCAACTATCATAGCTACCGGGTGGATGTCTGGAATATTTCTGTGGACTTGGCTGAACCTCTGCATGTACTTCTGGAGAAGCTGCAAGTCACTGGGCCGCCTTGGTTCTTGATGGCCACCCATGAAGGCGCCAATGAACTCGTGGCATACCTCAACCTGGGTTGAAATGGAGTTCTCCGGTAGGTGCATCAGCCAAGACCTCACGTTGGGCTTGAGTGCTAAAGGGAAGTAATTAGCGAACACCTTCTCATCTCTTCCTTGGCAGCTTGAACCACGATTGTGTAGATGCTCAAGAACTCTACAGGGTTTAGCCTCCCATCGTACTTCTTTCGTATCTCTGGCTTGAACGTGCGGGTAGACAACCAACAGACTTGCCGCAGCTCTCAAGTGAAGGCGGGGCACCTAGCCTCGAAAGGCAGGTACCCGCCTCCGCCGAGCGTAAGCTCGTTCATGTTGGGGCTGGCGCGCCCATCGGACTGGCGGAGGGTGTCACGGTGTTGCTCGGTGGTGACTCGCGCTCCTTCCCTCTGCCTGTCCTCCAGGGCCTGTCGTTGGCCTTGACGCAGTCGACAAGGACATCAACACATCGTTGGGTTCTTGGTTGTGTGGCTTCCACACTGGCTGCCGCGAAGGGTACTGCACCACGGAGGTGGCCCCTTCAGTACGGCCAGGAGCGCGGGCTGTTGTCGTCGCCTGGGGAGGTCGTGGCGGGCCAGCTCACTGTGATTCTCTCACCTCGGAAAAACGAATCAAGCTTTGGATGGTGGCTCTCCACTCATCCATCAGATCGGCTGCCGACGGTAATATCAACAGCAGTTGGGCTCGTGCCATGCCTCCGAGGTGATCCTCAGCATGGGTGATTATGATGTAGATCGCAACGTCGGCTGGCTCCTGACGGTGCTGGTTGCGACCGCGCTGTGCTCTCATCATTGCGAGCCAGCCGCTTTAATGGCATGGTGATGAGGTGGAGGCGCTTGAGAACCAGCGGCTCCGTTGGGCGCAGCGGCTAGGTCAGCTCGCTCCGGGGGTGGTGCATGCCCTGCGGTCGTGCCCGCGGCGGGAGCGGCCGAAGAGTTGCGATTCGCCATAGAGGGTGTGTCGCCACTTCGGCTGTGCCCTTTGGCTGGGTGGATGGGTGCAGACGGAATAATCTCTCCACCCAAGGAGTGTCGCTGCTGGCATGCTATTGACTCCGTCCTTCCCCGGTGCCTCGTGCTCCTACTTCGGTCGCAGGGGAGGTGGTGACGATGTCACCTGCGCCGACCACGCTCCCCACAGCATGCACACCCCCATGCATCCTCGTAGCCCCCGCAGCGTCAGCGGCTATGCATGACGGGGCCTTTGAAGTTCACGGGTGAGCTGCGGCACCGGGCTTCTTCTTGGGAGCCATGGTCGATGGAGCCATCAATGAAGAAAATGTCGATGTAGATGATGCACTACATACGCTTCTCGGGTTCGCGCCAGCACTACCCCCATACCTGGCTCGCCAAAGTTGTCATAAGAAACCACGGCCACCTATGGGGCCATGAGCACCTTTTTGATTTGGCACGGGGAATGAGCATGTTGCACAAAGAGCGGAGAATATCGCGTTGCACGATAGGGATCACACGGGCAATTTTACCTAGGTTCGGGCCGCCGCTAGGCGTAAATCCCTACTCCTTCTTTGGTGGATTCATGGTGGATTGTGGTGGAAAACACAGTGATCTTGCGTGGCAGGGTTGCCTCGGGGCAAGAGCAGCTACGCGCGTATGAGTGTACGGGGGTCCGAATACTTTCTATGGTTGCCATGGGCCTCCTTTTATAGATGAAGGGGTCACCATAGTGGCAAATTGGTCATTATGCACTGATTAGATAGCAAACAGTGCTATCATACCGAACTCTGCAGACAGGGTAGAGCGCATTAAATGCGCTGCTTAGTGTCACATCATGGCCTGCCCGGCAAGCCTTGTCGGGCTGATCGGCCACGTTCTCTCCTGCCTGCATGACATGTCGCTGGACCGGTGTCATTTGGAGGTGTTTTCCATAGGAAGTGGCTGCCATGTGGCAAGAAGCGGCCACTTAGTCACTCGGGGGCTTGACGCCGCACCGGTCAATGACGTGCGTCACCGTGAGGTGGAGCGGTGGAGCCTTGGTGGGGTGGTTTGCCTTTGCTGTGCCGGCAGGCCTACCGGGATGGTCTTGATGCTTGCTCTTGGGGCCACCTCGACCTTGCCAGGCTTGCCTGCCCGACAAGGGAGGTTTTCCCTTAATGATATCTTGCTTCCTTTGGCTTGACTTGGTCCTCTTGATCTACATTCTGATTTCTTAAGAGCTGATCTCTTGTGCTTGGCTTTGTCTCGGTCGTTGCAACTTTTCTCTTTTAGGCTTGTGCACGGACTGGGCTACAAACCCTGGGTTTGTTGTGAGGGATCGTTTACACAACATATCGATAGACACGGATAGAGGGAAGAAATTTACGAGCGTACACAAGCGCTAGGAAAGAGGGGGTGCATGTTCAAAGATGATGCAAGAGGCCAACTAGGTGAAGGCAAGGAAGGAGTACAAGTGCGATAGTGATAATTAAAGAGAGGGGATGATAACGTGTGTGGGCGCGCTTGTCTGCTCGATATACAAAGAAGAAGGCATGGATGATGAGACGGGGAGGGGCAATTAATGTGTGTGTGTTGTAGGCGGTCCTATGTAGAGAGGTCATGGTTTGGTCTATGTGTACGTGTGTAAAGAGGGGGAGACTTATCCAGAGATATAGATCAGATATTTTGAGTGCGGAAATAACAAGAGACCTGGCTACACGTAGAGGGAAATCTATTGGTGTACATGCATGCATGTGCCAGGGATAAAGGAAACCCTAAGTGACGAAGAGAGGGGGAGGGGGTGAAGCTAGCTTGTGACACTATACGAGTGCAAGATGGATAACAACAGAGGGTATGACAGTGGCCGTGTGCCTCACAGTTAGGGTGGGAGGCATGGATGTTGAGAGGAGAGGAGGGACTATGTGTGTACATGTTTGTGTGTCGTAGGCAGGTCTGGCTAGCTAGCGGGGTATATCGATTGGTGCGTGTTGGAAATATGGAGACGTAGGGAGATCGTGGGAGATCGACCTAAAGAACAAGAACGTGTGTGCACGATGTAGAGGATGCAAAGTGGTGGGGAGTGTGTGTGCATGTATGCATGCACAATAGGAAAGTTATTGGTATCCATCAAGGGAGGAGGAGGAGTGTGTGTGTGCGTGTAAAAGACTTACAGAGACGATAATCAATATAAAAGTGGATTCAATATCTGAATAAGGGCCCATGCTGTTTGTAAATCATGCATGCATGGATATAATGAGATATGCCTGGTGTGGTTTTGAATCAAATGTGCTATATACTATATTCACATCAAACAAGGCGAAATCGATTTGAAATTGAGACACCGATGGCAGGCATCGTCTGACCAAACTACATCCATGCATGGACATAACTATTCGAATTCGAGGTAATGTGTGGCTTTCAAAGCTAACATCTAAATGTTGTGTGTGTGGGCAGGGTGATGCATTGTTGTGTGTGTTTAACACATTATACACATGAAAACAATGTTTAGATTATTCCGAACATCTCGCTACCTAGAGCAATGTACTGTTATTTGAATTCATGATAAAATGGATACAAATATTTGAATTGGAGATCGTATGGTACATGTAGTTCACATTTAAACATGATTAATACTATATGCATGTTTCCTATTATCAAAATAATATTTAAATGATGGTTTAACTTGACAACAATCGTATTGAAAATGGGAAAAATGATTCGAATAGTCCTTATGTTAGACGACAATATATATTCATAGGGTGGAGTAAAATGTTCATATAAGATTGAAGATCAAAATGTAGGACAACATCCGTTATAAACCGCAAGATCACCTAGCGATATATTCAAATTCAACATAATACGGATTCAAAATTTGAAATTCAAGAGCCTAGCATTTGTAACCATATAAACCAGGACATGACTCTTTCTTGTGGTGGGAATTGATTTTGCCAAATTATGGGATCCGCAAACCCTTGAGAGGTTCGAACTCTGGGGAGGGTGTGGAGATCTCAACCTACCCAGCCTGCCGACTTGCGATCCTCCTAAGCCTAGCGTGTCGAGCTCAAAGGGACAAGAAACACATCAATTTTATCCTGGTTCAGGCCATCGATGTGGTGTAATACCATACTCCAGCGTTTTGGTGGATTGCCTCGAAGGGCTGGGGATGAGCTAGTACAGTGGACGAACAAGCCTCAGGAGGTGAGGTGTTCTTGAGTTGGTGTGGTGTATGCTAGTTCTACTTGTTCTGATCCTGTCCCCTTCTATGGTGGTGGCTAGTCCTATTTATAATGGCCTTGGTCCTTTTCCCAAATATAAGCGGGAAGGGATCCCACAATGGCCGGATGTGAAATGGAACAAGTAGTACAGTCTATCCTGACAAAAGTAGTCTTCTCCTGCGAAAAGCCTCTGGTGGTGACGCTGCGGTCGGCTCGTCGATGACCTTCGTCCTGCCGTCCTGGCGGTCTTAGTCTCATTGTACTGAAATGGAAACCTTTGGCTTATTCCTCGGGACTCCATGCTTGTGGCTTGCCTCCCTTGCACCAAAAAGAAAACCTGCGCTCTCCGCCCGCCTGGCACCTGCCTAGCCTTGGTCGTCATGGCTCACGTCATCTGAGCCTCATGAGGTAACCTGCATAGAACTCTCCGCACCTCAGGAGCCAACATGAGGAGGTCGGTCCCCTCGGGGGTCTTGGAGCTGCCCGCCTCGCTAGGCTTGGCCACTCGCGAGGATCCTGCAGTGTTGGTGTTGATGGTGGGCCGTACCAGGCCTTCGGTGGAGCCACGTGGTGGGCCGTCGGCAGGCAGTGCTGGGTACCCCCGAATCCAAGAGGCGGACAGTAGCCCCCGGGCCCAAGGCATGCTCGGACTTGGCTTCCAGGCAAAGACAAAGGGCAAGTGCGGAGCGCCGTGGGCCCTAACCGCCTGCGGCCGTGATGACGCGTGACGATTGATGGGATGTGGGCGACTCCGCTTCCCCATGCCGCCTCGGCAACTGCTTGACTTGACTGGTCGACGCGGCATGCAGAAGGTCATGATGGTGTGAGGTCATGGAGGCCGGCGGTTGGCCTCCCTTGGCTATAAATGTGATGGAGGGACAGAGCCCCCTGCCCATCTTTACTTCGTCTTGCTCCTACCTGCTTTTCTCCTCTCCGTCTTGCTCCCATGGTGTCGCTGAAGAGGGTTTCAGCGGCCAAGAAGGGGAAGGCCTCAAAGGAGGAGCTAGCCTCTCCTCCTCCCAAGAGGGGCCGTGGCCGTCCCCGCAAGCACCCTGTGGTCCCTCCGACAGCTTCTAGGGGACGTGGGTGCGCGCCCCCTAGAGGCAGCATTGCTCTAGGCGCCCGCAATGGCACCTCTTCCCGCGGCGGGGGCCACCGGCTTCGGAGCAGCCCCCATGATGAAGGGAGGCGCGCCGTGATTGTGCACCCTCCTCGGCCGCGCTTTTCCTCACTGGACGTGCTCCCTGAGTTCATGGTGTGGTCGGAGAGTCCGGCTGGCACCTCGCTTCCCCTCCCGCGCTTCTTCTCCGGCGAGCTTCTTTCTTTGGGCCCCAATGGTCGCTGGCTGCAGGCTGACGGTTGCTGCAGCAGGGCTTCATGGGTTGGTACGGAGGTCACCGCCTCCGGCAGCGTGGTCCTGACCCGCAGCTGGCAGACCTTCGCCCGCGTGCGTGGCCTGGGCGGAAGGTGCACCCTCCACTTCAAGTACGACGGCCTGGCGACCCTCTACGTGAGGGTGTTCAGCAAGGACGACCACCGCGTGGGGTGCTGCCCGGAGGATGGCGGCGATGACGACGGTGGCGATGGGGATCTTGGTCTTGGCGACACGCGCTCACCCTCCCGCAACGGCAGCTCTTCCACGGATGAGAGCTCGAGTGGTGGCGGCTACGACCGGCCCCCGCGTCGTCGTGCTTAGGTCGAGGATGTCGGGGGTTCCTGCCGCGGCGCTCCAGTGAAGCTGGAGAGGAGCCCGGTGTGATGCTAGGAGCCGGTGTACTTGGACTCAAGGCCGTCGGCCCCTGGTCACCTATGGGATAACTAGTGGAGCGCCGGGTCACCTTGAGGCACTGCTTGAGGATGCGGCGCTGGTGCCGAGCTCGTACGCCTTCGGGCCCTCTTTGTTTAGCTTTTCCTTTCTCCTGCAATTCGAAAAAAGAAAGATGTACCCTGTGGGGGCATGTAATGAACTGTTGCTGTTATGCCTTTTATGCTATAATTGCCATCTTGATGTTGTGCTGTAATGTTTGTGATCTGAGTGAGTTAGGGTAGGAAAGCTTAGCTTGGTATGTGCAGTCGTTTTTCGCCTCACGAGAACCTGACCTCAGGTACTTGACAGGGCCCCCTTCCTTGGGGAGTCTTTGACGCAGCTCCCGGAAGATAGTCCTTGTGCTCTCAGGAGCCATGACAGGGCAGAGCTGTCCTTTGAAGGAAGAGAAAACCTGTCGAGGGGCTCACTCCCCCTTACGCGAGCCCCCTGCCACATATTAGCTCGGACCTGATGCACCACGTCGCGCTACCCGGGGGGCACGGACGTGAGGGGTGCTGGTGCCCGTGGACTTGATCGGGGGCTCCTCGGGAGGATGAAGCTGAAACACCAGGGTTCGGCGTGGTGCGTGCACGCAAAGGTAAGCCCAAGGCACACACACCTACCAAGCCCCATGCGCGAGGAGCGCGAGGAGAAGTGGCGGGCGACTACCACCTCTCTCACGTACTTAGACCAAAAACAACTCGAGGAACTAGCGTTCGAGAATACCGAATCTACTGAAAGATTACTAAAAAACTGCAAGCAACTTCAGAAAGCAAATGAACAGCCACATTTGGCACCTAATCTAGTCTTCTCACCAGCGCGGAGCTATGTGCTGCCACTAGGACGTGGGAGGGAGCATCCATGAGGCCCCAGGGCGGCTCTCAGGAGACTTCGGGGCATGTTCAGCCCCACTCATTATTACGGGAGAGTGTCATTTGTCGAGACCTTCACAGGGTGGAGCCTTGCTTCACAGGCCGCAACCTTTCTTCAGGGGCAGAACTTCCGGAGGTGCTTGATGCTCCAAGCGTTCTAGATGGGGACCCTGTCCTGTGTCTCCAGGCGCGCGACGCCAGGCCTGGAGACATGGGAAATTCTAAACAGGCCCTCCCACATGGGAGAGAGCTTGTGCAGCCCCTCCTTGGAGAGCACCCGCCTCAGGACGAGGTCGCCCACCTCTAGCGTCTTGGAGCGAATGCTGCAACAGTGGTACCGCCGCAGCGCCTGATGGTACCTCGTTGCCCGGAGCAAGGCTTGACGGTGGCGTTCCTCCCCCAGCATAATATCCATCCCCAGCTTGGCGTCTTGCTGCGTCTCATCGAACGCCAGGACCCGCGTGGAGAGATGCTTGACCTCGTGAGGGAGAACCGCTTCTGCTCCATACACAAGGAAGAATGGTGTTTCTCCTGTTGGCTTGGTCACGGTGGTTCAGATGGACCAGAGCACGGACTGCAGCTCGTCGAGCCAGCCCCTGCTGCAGGCCTCGAGCTTCTTCTTGAAGGTCCGAGTCTTGAGGCCCCTCAGGACTTCCGCATTGGCCCTCTCAGCTCGTTCATTGCTCCGCGGGTGCGCTACTGAGGCGTAGCAGATCTGCGTTCCAAGGTTAGCACAGTATGTTTTGAAAAGGTTGCTAGTAAACTGCGAGCCGTTGTCAGTGATGATGCGATTGGGGACCCAAAACCGGCTCACGATTCCCTTGATGAACTTGACGGCCAATCCAGCTGGGATGGTGCGCACGGCTTCTACCTTCGCCCACTTGGTGAACTTGTCAATGGCGACGTAGAGGTATCAGTAGCCCCTGGCGCCCGAGGCAACGGTCCCAAGATGTCCAACCCCCATACCGTGAACGACCACATGAGCGGGATCGTCTGGAGGCCCTACGCGGGCTGGAGGATCTGCTTGCCGTGAAATTGGCAATGCTCACAAGAGCGCACCATCTATGTAGCATCGTTTAGTGCAGTGGGCCAATAGAAGCCGTTGCGGAACGCCTTGCCCACCAGGGTGCACGACGAGGAATGATGCCCGCAGTCCCCACCATGTATGTCCGCTAGCAGCTCGAGCCCCTGTTCCCTGGAGATGAACCCACAATGAAATGTCATTGGGCCTCCTGCGATATAACTCACCGTCCTTGATGCAGTACACGGTGGCTTGACGGGCCATGCGCTCGGCGTCCTCCTCCTTCTCTGGCAGTGTCCCTTGGAGCAAGTACACCTTGAACTCTTCGGTCCAGTACCCCTCCCGAGGCTCGAGCGCGAGCAGCAAGCGGGCTTCCGAGGGGTGACCACAGGCTGGGGCACCCATCTCGGGTGCCTGTGGCAAGTCCTCCGGAGGTGGTGCTAGAGTCGTGACGTGTGGGGTCGCAGACGGCTTGAAGAGTCGCTCCTCAAACACCCCTAGCTCCTGAGGGAGCCTGCGAGAGGCTCGTTTGGCGATGTTGTCTACTTCCTTGTTTGTTCCACGCGGCACGTGCTGCAGCCTCCATGTGCTCGTCCTTAGGCTTGTACTCCCTTGTTGGAGAAGTTGACGAGAAGCTGAGAGTCGCCCTTGATGGTGAGGCGCTTCACTCCCAGCGCGGCTGCGGCCCTGAGTCTGACGAGCAATCCTTCTAATTCTGCAATGTTGTTGGAGACCTTCTCGCCCTGCTGAAAGCACAGTTGCACTGCGTAACAAAGCTTGTCCTTGGTGTGTGAGATGAGGATGGCCCCTGCTCCTGCGCCTCGTTGCGCAAACGCCCCGTCGAAGTACAAGATCCATCCATCCAGCGCTTCGTCTCCTAGCAGGAGGGAGCAATCCTCGCCTACTCCATGGTCAGGAGCGTCAGTCCACTCGGCCACAAAGTCTGCGAGGGTCACGCCCTTGATGACCCTGGTGGTGCTGAATTCAAGATTGAATGCCTGAAGCTCAATGTTCCTTTCAGCAACTCGCCCAGCTGCGTCCCGGCTCCGGAGCAGCCTCTCCAGCGGGTACGCTGAAACAACCTTGATGGGGTGGCCTTAATAGTAGTGGCGCAATTTCCTGGAGGCAACTAGAAGTGCGAGCAAGAGCTTCTGGGGCATGGGGTACCGCGCTCGGTCTTCCCTCAGTATCGTGCTGATGAAGTAGACAGGCTGCTCGACGAGGGGGAATGCATCAACGGGATCTTGTTCTTCATGAGGGCACAGGTCCTCCATGGCCTCACAAGGCCCGCCATCAGGAGCCTTGATAGCCACGGGATCAACCATGGTCCCGGGAGGAATGTCGACCACTGTGCCGATCCAGCCTCTAGATACCTTGCCCAGAGGGTGCTGCGACTTTCTTGACAGTTGTGCATCCTGCTGAGGCTTCTTGATCGGACGTTTCTTCCTTAGCGCCACCAGGGCGGCGCTGGCTGAGTGAGGGGTTGCTGCCAGATAGAGCACCAAGGGCTCGAGAGGGCGTGGTGCCACCATTACTGGAGGACAGGTCAAATATCTCTTGAGGTCCTAGAAGGTTGCGTCTGCCTCTGGGGTCCACTCGACTGGCTCCTTCCTCTTCATCAGCTTGAAAAACGGGAGGGCGCGCTCCTCCAGCTTGGAAATGAAACACCCAAGTGAAGTTACATAGCTCGCCAGCTTCTGCATCTCCTTCAGGGTCTGTGGGGGGGTTCATGTCCTCTATCGCCTTGACCTTCTCCGGGTTGGCCTCGATCCCTCTGTGTGACACCAAGAAGCCCAACAGCTTGCCGGAAGGGACCCCAAACACACACTTCTCGGGGTAAAGCCGAAGATACCTTGTGTAGGATGGCGAACGTCTCCTCCAGATCTACTATTAGAGTTCTGGACAACTGAGGCTTCACCACTATATCGTCAACATAGGCCTCTGCGTTCCTCATGAGCTGCGAACCCAGGGCGATATGTATTAACCGCTAGAAGGTTGCCCTAGTGTTATGCAGCCGAAAGGGCATGCAGGTGTAGCAGTACACCCCGCATGGGGTGAGGAATGCCATCTTCGCCACATCCTCCACGGCCATATTGATTTGGTGATAGCCGGAAAAGGCATCCAGGAAGCACAACGGGTCGCACTCGGCGGTGGAGTCGATGATCTGGTCGATGCGAGGGAGCGTGAAGGGGTCTTGCAGGGAGGCCTTGTTGAGGTTGGTGAAGTCGACACACATGCATTCCTTCATTCCTTTCTTGGGGACGATGACGGGATTCGCCAGCCACTCTGGGTAGCGTACCTCTCTGATGACCCCTGCGGCTTGTAGCTTACGGGTTTCCTGGACGATGAAGGCCTGCTTCTCGGTGGACTGGCGGCGAGCCTTCTGCTTCACTGGCCGCACATTTGGACATACCCTCAGGTGGTGATCGATTATCCCCCTTGGGACCCTCGCCAGGTGTTTGGGTTCCCAAGCGAATACATCCTTGTTGGCCCGCAAAAAGTTGATCAATGCTTCCTCTTGATCTTGAGGGAGGCCCGCCCCTATGGTGAAGGTTGCGCTGGCCGTCCCATCCTCATAGACCGACACTTGCTTCATCTCGGCTCGGTCTTGGGTGAACAACTGCTTCTTCTTGGCCGGCGCTGCTTCTGGGGCCTCCTGACCCTTCTTCTCGCTGGGTGCGCGGACGTGGCTGTCCTGAAGGCGAGCTTGAGGGCCTGCAGTGCGCCTTTGGTGTCCCCCGCCACCGTGAGGACACCATTGCTGACAGGCATCTTCATGAGTTTGTACGCGGGGTGAGTCGTAGCCATAAACTGGGCCAAGGCCGGGTATCCCGGAATAGCATTGTATGGCGGGTCGATCTTGGCGATGACGAAGTCGATGAGCTCAGTGCGGTAGTTTTCGCGGGTCCCGGAGATGATAGGGAGACGGATCTGCCCCAGGGGCCTGGTGGAGCCGCCGCCACCCCCGGAGAAAGGCTTGGAGGGGCGGAGCCAGCTGGGAGGTACGTGGAGTAGGCCGAACGCCTCCGGGGAGAGCACATTGAGGCCGGCTCCGCTGTCCATGAGGGTCCTGGTGATCGCCACATGGCAGACGGTGGGGGTGCAGAGCATTGGGAGCACGCATGCTCCCATTGTGGCGACGGGGTGATCCTTGGGGCTGAAGGTGAGGTCAGCTTGGGGCACCGCCCAGCCCGGGGGAGCCCCCGAGCTCACCTGAGTGGCGCCTACCTGCCGGTAGAACTGCTTGATGTGGTAGTCGGAAGGTGGTGCCAGCGAGCCACCTAGGAGAGCTGCGACGACCGGGGGCGTCGGTGCCGCGTAGTGGGCAAGGAAGAGGTCGCGCAGCTCCCCCAGGAGGCCACAGAAGATGTCGGCAGGTTGAGCAACCAGGCACGTGGCACGCCTACAAGGGCCATGGGGAGCTACTTGGCCTTCACCTTGTCATCTCCGCCGGCCGCCCAAACTGCCTCCTCGTATGCTTGGAGAAAGGGGGCTAGATCTGCCACGCCGTCGTAGCGCGGCGGCATCTCCGGTCGGAACTTCGGCGGCCACTGCACCTGCCGCAGGGAGAGGGTGACGTAGCGCAGCCCTGGCGCTTCTTCGGGAATGCGTGTCGACTGGGCCGACGGAGGAGCGCCCGCCATAGGAGTCAGTGGCACGATCTAGAGGTCGAGGAAGGAGATTCAGGCGCTCCCCTACCTAGCGCGCCAAATGTCGGATTATGGGATCCACAAACCCTTGAGAGTTTCGAACTCTGGGGAGCATGCGAAGATCTCAACCTACCCAGCATGCCTACTCGCGATCCTCCTAAGCCTAGCGTGTCGAGATCAAAGGCACAAGAGACACATCAGTTTTATCCTAGTTCGGGCCACCGATGTGGTGTAATACCCTACTCTAGCATTTTGGTGGATTACCTCGAAGGGCTGGGGATGAGCTAGTACAGTTGACGAACAAGCCTCAGGAGGTGAGGTGTTCTTGAGCTGGTGTGGTCTCTGCCAGTTCTACTTGTTCTGATCCCGTCCCATTCTATGGTGGTGGCTAGACCTATTTATAGTGGCCTTGGTCCTCTTCCCAAATATGAGCAGGAAGGGATCCCACAACTACCGAATTTGAAAAGGGACAAGTAGTATAGTATATCCTGACAAAAGTAGTCTTCGCCTGCAAAAAGCCTCTGGTTGTGACGCTACGGTGGGCTCATCGATGACCTCCGTCCTGCCGTCCTGGCGGTCTTGGTCCTGTTGCACTGAAATGGAGACCTTTGGCTGATTCCTCGGGACTCCGTGCCTATGGCTGCCTCCCTTGCACCGAAGAGGAAAGCTACGCTCTGCGCCCGCCGTGCGCCCACCTGGCCTTGGTCGTCATGGATCACGTCATCTGAGCCTTGTGAGGTAACCTACATAGAACTCTCCGCCCTCAGGAGCCAGCCTGAGGAGGTCGGTCCCTTCAGGGGGTCTTGGCGCTGCCCGCCTCGTGAGGCTTGCCCCTCGCGACGGTCTTGTGGTGTTGGTGTTGATGCCAGGCCATACCAGGCCGTCGGTGGAGCCACGTGGTGGGCCGCAGGCAGGCAGGGATAGATACCCCCCGAATCCAGGACGCCGACAAATTTGTTTTTTGTTGTTGTTGAGGGAAGTGCGAATTGATTCGGTACTGTACATGGTAATCTTGTTCTCCCAATTTTTTTAGTTTTTTCTTGTAGTTCTCTCTATGGCATTTGTAGAAATATAGTAAAAGGTGACATCCTCACAAAAATAGAAATAATAGGGGACATGGCTCTCTTGTGTCTTGTATGAATTGTCTTTTTTTGTACACATTAAGTTTGTTCTGACGAACGTGAAATCCGCGCCTTGTTATCCCAAAATTTTAAAGCTAGAGTATCTCTTGTCTTTTCTGCTGCGAAACTCCCGCCTCTTCAACCTGCACCGCACCTTGTTATCTCGAAATTTTGAGGCGCGTGAAAATTCCCTCCTCATCTGAAATCGGTCGCGCAGCCCAAACACGCGAAATCCCCCTTCTACCACTTAGCCGGAAATGTCGCCTTGAAGTTGCGTGGTCAAAACTGGTGGGGGTACATTCGTAACTTACCCCACATTTTGGACAAGCACGTCCTTAAGCCGTGGCTCCCCTACCTTCCCCTTCATTCCCCCCATTCTTACACCGAGGCCGCCAAAACCCGTAAAACCCCACGCTCCTCTGTTGGCCTCCCGATCGCCGCCCAGCTAGAGCCTCTTCCCCGATGATGTCGTCCATAGCAAGGGTAACGTCTCTCATCCACCACACTGGATGAGGATCTATCATCAATCTCGTCGTCCCGCCTGTTTAGATGCCCCATCCTCCACCTCCAATGAGCTGCCCCGACGTTCGCCTCGTCTATCACGCCACCTCCACCCCACAGTGTCATCTTCACTTGCCCGACGGGAACCGCAACACCCTTAACAATTCCTTCGATGGAACAGAGGCCTGCTCGGCGCGACCAAGGAGGTTCTGCACTCACCTCTGCATTTTATTTTTTATTCGATCTCACGGGGCTGCCGGTGCTCGATACCAAGGAGCCGGCCACTTCCTACACGCCGTATCTCCCACATGTCATTGCTTCCTCGACGGTGACTTCCACATCAGCACTAGCTGCTGTTGCTCCATCTCTCGCTTGCACCGCGGCTCCGCTCTTGTTGCCGATCGTGTTGCTGCTCTCCTCTTGCTTTCGTTTATGCTGCTGCTCTGCTCTGCTCTTGTTGTAGGTCGCGCCGCTGCTCCTCTCTTGCTCTCATTCGTGCTACGGCTCTACTATGCTCTTGCTCTCGCTCGCTCTGCTGCTGCTACATGATGTGCGGCAACTACGTGAATTGCTACTTTAGCATTCACTCGCGGTGCTGCTGCGTGGGCTGCTCTCTGTTAGTGTGTTCCCTGCTTGAGCGGCCGCTGATTTAAATCACTGCTTCTATGCAACTAGTGCTCAAACGGCCTAAATTTCTATTGTAGTGCTCTGCTACTAGTTCAATCAGTTTACTCAGAAAAATTCAATTTCGATAGTAAAATACTATTTCGACTATAAAGTTTAGTTTCTGCAGTTAAGTTCAGAGTCAACAGTATTGGCAACATTCGTTGGAGTGGCCACGGCTGATGCATTTTTAGTTTAGTAGCACTTTTTGGTGATGTATTTTCCATCATCTATTGCAGATGCTATTAGAATCCCACTTCAGATTAGCATTGTTTGTCTTGTCCTGCTTCAGTCTCGCCGTCGTACACCTCACCAGAGCTTCTCCAACGATGGAACCATCTATCATAGGAGAGCAGTACCCTCGACGGCATCTCCAGAGGCCTCAGATCTTCTTCCCCGCCTCCGACAGTCACACCAGCATCACCATCCTCCGCGTCCAACCCAATGATGCTGAGGTTGTACACTCGTCGCATCACTTTTTTACTCTACATTCATGTTGATCCCTCAGGGATCCTTTGGTTCAAAGCAGTTGCAAATCTAGCAAGAAATGAAACATGGTCACAAAGTTATCAGGGAGAAAACTAAATGCTCTTTTGAACCACAATTTGAATCCGTTTAGCAAGATGGCCATTATATGATATTCATGTGGACCAAATAAGCTCACAAATTTTTTCGAGGGAAGGCTTCATCCTGTTGAAGACTGCCTACTTGAATCGCCACTGGTTCAAAGAAAAAGTGAAGGAAAACATAGGAATTGGAAACTTTCCTATGGTGCTACTATTCATTCATTTGGTTAGAAGGAATGGAGCAAAGAAAAACTAAAGTTTTTTCCTTTGGTGTCTCTTTCAAACAAAAAGCGTAGGAATTTTAATATTCACTTGGACGTCCTTTTCAAATTAATATGTGAAGAACAAGAGTAAGTGCATTACTAGCATGTGACAGCCTGGTTTTTTTCCCCTCTTCTTTGCCTGATTTTCAGTTGGTTTGAATTTGAAACTTGCAGTTTTGAATCTTTTCATATGGACTTAAACACTTGGGTATCCCTTGACTTTCACCCAAGTGCCCCATTTCCCTCTCTAACCATCATTCCCTCTCTGGTTCATCTCAAAATAATATTTTGAATATTTTTCTTTAATGAAAAATATTCATTTCCCTCTCTTAAACCCTAGCTAGATCAATGTGCTCCAAAGCAACCCCAGTTTTTCTTGCCCATAAAAATCTGAGAAAATTCCCAATTACTCTTTGAACCCTAGGGCACCTTTCTGAGCAAAAATATTTCATCACTTTTTGGAATATTTTGGCTACAGAAAATATTTTCTGTTCTGGACAGAAATGGTAGTTTCGACAACAACTACCATTTTACATGCTCCATTGTGGCTGATTTTTCTTGTGCATCATCACCTTAGTAGATGATTGCTAGCCTCCAAAGCCCAGCCCTCAACTCCCAGTAGTTTCACCACAGTAAGTTCTCAAAGTTACTGTCCAGAAACTTACCAGGAATGTGAAATCATTTCTGCTGCAGCTGAGACCAAACCCAAGCGTGGTAACCTTCAAAACTACCACGAACAACAAGCCAGACATGAACTTTGGACTTAGGTCGGCCTGAGGGGAAAGTTCACGTGGTGACCGCGTTCGTCCAAGCATGTTGGCATGCAGTCGACGCGCTCTGAGTGCCGCCGAGCGCTCTGTTGTGCGCGTGCTCGCTTCCCCGCCTGCATGAGCATGCAAAACCGCGCCACAATGTTCGTCCAAGCCTTATTAACTCCCCCCTAGCGCTCGCCAATGCCGGAGCTCGCCGTAGCGAGCACGGGCACGGTTCGGCCAATGCAACAGTGCGTGGCGCACTATGCCGGTCGCCTTCCTCTCGCCCCTGTGCTCGTCCCCGTTTGCCAACAGTTCCCACGTGAGCTACGTCTTATTCTCCCCCTCTCACTGACGCTGTTCATCGCCGGGCGCCGTGGTCAGGTGTTCACCAGTGGAGCCCAAAACTCCCTTGACGCTCAACTATAAATAGCGCCATTCCCGGCCTCCTCAAGCACCATCCACCACTCCCACACACTCCATGAATGAGTAGATAGCTGTAACCCGGTCGGGTAGGCCGCAGGCCGCCGTCCCTGAGCTTGAGCTCGCCGGCGATCCCCTCGGGTCGTCCCCACAGCTCCAGCCGCTCCCAGGCCTGGGCTACCCTTCCAGGGCCTCCGCCACTCTCCGGTGTTGCCGTTCTTCCTAGTTGGAGCCCATGGAGTCGCCTACTTTCGCCGTCGTTTTCATCTCCGGCGACCTTCGCTCTCTGCCTCCGCTGGAGAGGCTGATTCCAGCATCGTTCGATCACCCCTAGCTACTCTACGGGTACGGGCAGGTTCGCCTCCATCTCCTCTCTCGATCCCTCCCTCTCATTTTGTCCAAGGAGCCTTCGTCGCCGCCGTGCGCTCCGGCGAAGCCGCGGAGTCCTGTGTTTCCCTCTCTCTCTCCCCCTCACCTGACTAGAGGGGCCCGCCAGTCAGCCACTCAGTACGCGAACGAAGCGGTACGAGTGGTGGAGCCCCGAGGCTTTTACGCCTTCGACGTCACCCCCCTATTTTGTTTTATTTAAATTCAAATTCTAATTTATCCAGAGAGCTTCAAACGGCCAAAACTTTTCAACCATAAGTCCAAATGAATTGATTCCTTTTGCATTTTGTTCTTCATATAGAAATCTAGCATCTCACCAAAGATGAGATTTTTCCATGCTGTCTAGATTTTTTGGTGAATTTCAAAAGGTTTTTTGATGATTTCTTTTTTGTGTTTTTAAATATTTTCAGAGGGTGAGGCTTGTCCTGAGGATCACCATGAGGATAGTGAACCTCATCTGCACTAAGGCAAGCCACAACAACATTTTCATGGTGCCCTTACAATATTTGTGATTTTCTTACTTGAACAAATGATTTAATCCATGCTTTTAAATCATTATCATGTTAATTATATTCTGTTAATTGGTTGTTTTAGTTATATGCTTGAATCACAGAAAGTTTGAAGTTAACTTACTTCGCAAAGAAACTAGTATTTATTTTTGAGTGATGCAAGAATAATATGGTTATGAATATAAATAATTAGTGGAGTTATTTTCTTGCATGAGTAGAAATTGTAAAATTGGCTAGAAAAGATTCTGTTTAAAGTGAGGTTTAATCTTAACCAGAGAAGTGTCATGAGTTGTTGATGTTATGCTTAGTGTCGATATAGTTGACTCAGTCATTTCTGGGAATATGTGATGCATATGTTATTGTTGCATTTCATGGCATGCTATGACACCGGTTATTTTCACCTTAATTTGAAACCTGATAATAACTCAACTTGAATATATTGTTGACCAGGTCATGGTGCCACCGAATTGAGTTTTTCACAGTGCAACCACATTTGCCTTTATGGGAAGGCCTTTATTTGGTCTGTTGTCATGCCTCTAGTCGGTGCCTCCAACTAGGGAAGGTTATGGGCGTGCAGTACCCTGGCCCGGTAAGCGGCCATAACCTTGTGTGCCCGTTGTTGAGTTTATGGTACCGGGTCCCCATGTGGGATCGTTTATGTTTTGGCCAAGACGGTGGTCGTTGTGTCTTTGGTAGACACGAGGCCACCCAGGACTAGCCCAGTGGGGAGTGGGTCGGAGTGGCCTGGAGAGTGTCGTGACAATGGAGGGGTTTCGTTGGAATGCCATTGGTCCACCCGAATGGGAGTGCGAGGCCATTGGTTCCATGGTGTGGGTATAGTGTGCTACCTCTGTAGACTGTATTAATCTATCGATAGCCGAGTCCACGGTGACGGACACGCTAGAAAGTAGGTCACACCATAGTTCAATGTTTAAATAAATCTTGCACACTAAGTGATGAGCTTTGCACCGTTGATGATGGCAGGAAGGCCATCTTGTTGTTTAGACCCAGTATTGGTCGTGGTTGTGATCGCCGGAAGGATCACCGTTTAAGATCAAATATTGGTCGTGGTTGTGATCGCCAGAATGATCACGAGGTTTCTCTAGCTAATACCTTGAGTTTGGTACATTTGTGATCCAAGAGCGATCACGGTTGGTAAGCTAGTCCGAGGGACTTTTATCACAAGAGCATGATCACAACATGTTGGATATGTTGTTGCATTGTTATTAATTGGTTAATTATCATGACATTGTTTGTCATTATCTTTCTGCTTGTTGTGAGCTTGCAAGTACATTCAATGTACTGACCTGGCATGTCATGCCAGATTTCAGGAAAGTCTTGTTGGAAAGGAGTGTTGTCCGAGTCTAGATCGTGTCCACATCGGTGTCCCTGTGCTATGGAGTTCCGCTACGATGTTGTTCCGCTGTCGCGTAGTTGTCATGATCAAGGCCCCTTTATGTTCACTAAATAATGTACATATTGTTCAGCCGCACCGTGTGTGCCGCTTGGCCTCGCCAACTGTTGTAATATAAACTTTGATCTGCTAGCATCAATAAAGCGGTTGTTTTCTGTACCAAGATGTTGTGTGTTGCCAGAAGACAAGGTCTCTGGGCTGGCAATGCATGGTAAATCGGTTGCTCTGAGTCGAGGTGCCCCAACGCTTGTTATTAGAGCCGCGCTGACTGTAGGACACGCTAGACTACGACGTGTCAACTGGACATTAGGTACGAGTTTTAGTTGAGTGTCGGTAGCATTTGTAACTGGTTGTTGCATTGCATGCGCTTGTTTTATTTTTATGCTAACCTGCTAATGGTTGTGAGTGTAGATGGATCCGGTGGTGCAGCTGATGCCGTACATGTCGCCGCATCTCCTTCCTAACGTGTGGTGTCGACTGTACCCCCTCGGTGATGACCCAGCCTACCGTGTGTACCGGGAGCATCTAGCAGACTCAGTGTGTGAGTATCACACAGTGGTTACTCTGCGCACCAGTTTCGATTCCAGCACTTACACTCATACCTCTCAGAGCGGTTATGCTTCCACCGCTTCTTAGGCTGTCTAGTTTCCTGCATTCAAGGTCCTTGTTGAGCTTCATTACAATGAGGTCCGGATGCATAACCACCCAGGTTTCTACTACTATCCTTCTTTGCACGACAATGGTCGTATCCGTTTCCCTATCATTGATCCGGAGTCTGATAGTGTTGCTAGCCACCTTTCTCGTTATATCACTACTAGCTATCTTATGATCCACGGGCTGGCTCGAGAGCTGACTCGTGCCCGTACTACTTTAGCCTGTACTAGATCTGTCACTGCTCCAGCATTTGTGGGATTTACTCCCTATATTCCAGCCAGTTCTAGTTCCCCTGTTTCACCGGTTACTCCTCCGAGTAGCTTGGGCACCGCGACCATGAGTCCTCTCAGTACTCCTGCTGAGTGGGTTTCACTTCTCGCTACTCCTGTAGCCCCGATGCTTCACCCTACACCTGCACCGGAGGGAGAGCCCTCGAGGCAGCGCCATCGTGTTACCTTTAACCCGGAGGTCTCAGTTAACCATGTCAGTTCAGGATCCAAGTCCGCTTCAGGAGAGGACTCCGCCGCACCAGCTAAGCAGTAGAGCTTATGAGTATTCGCAATAGTCAGGATGGTGTACGAGTGTAGTCGTACGAGTCATGAGGTTTCGTTTCATGTATGCGAGTATTTGAACCTGGCATGTTGTTATCTTTCATTTATGAGTCTATGTATAATTATGTTGGAACTCTATTTTATTCTCTTTTTTTCTTCGTCATTTCGGTTTTGCTCGGGCTTTTGTTGATGGCTTTCCCCAATTTATTTTGAATCTTTCTCATCTCAGTTGCGTTGCCTTGGGAAAATCACCATAGGATGACGCGGGGAGGTAGCAGTAGCAACGTTCGCGAGGGCTCTCCTGTTCGTCGTTCCGCACAACAGACAGGACACTCCCCCTAGCCGTACGTTCCACCACCGCCTCCACTGCCAAATCCGCCCTCTACCGAGAAAATTCTGCGTATGTTTGAGGAAAGATAGAATAATGATTTGATTGAAATATTAAGAAGTGTTCAAGCTGTGGTTGGGAAAAATGGAAATCAGAACGATCATCATTCCAAGCTATCAGATTTTCAAACGACCAAGCCTCCGAGTTTCAGTCAGGGTATTGACCCCTTGGATGCAGACGATTGGTTGCGAACTATTGAGAAGAAGCTTGATATTGCTCGTACTGAAGAAGGAGATAAGGTTCCATTTGCAACTCATTATCTTGAAGGCGTTGCTGCCATATGGTGGGAAAATGAAAAAGCCATGTGGCCTGCTGATGAAGAAATCACCTGGTCAAAATTGAAGGATCATTTCCGGAAAATATCATATCCCTACTAGAATTATGAAGACTAAACAGCGTGAATCTCTCGCGCTCCTCCAAGGAAATCAGTCTGTAGGTGAATATTTGAAAAAATTCAATCATCTGTCATGTTACTCCATATATGGCATGGCCACTAAAGAAAGAAAGATTGACAGATTTCTTGGTGGATTAAACCCGCAACTCTGGTGTACTCTCAGTATGTTTGATTTCCCAGATTTCCAAACTCTGGTGAACAAAGCTTTCATTGCTGAAAGGGAGCACAAGCTTGTATCGGATAATAGGTCTACTAACAACGATCACACGGGCAAGTTTGAGCCAAGAAAGGAAGGGCAACCCGTGCAAAAGGCTCGTACCTGGCAGCAGACTCAGGTGGAATACAAGCCCAATTTGCAACAGAATGTTAATAAGACCACCACTCAAGTCAAGAATGTCGTGACCAACCCAGTGCACGAGGAGCGCCAGCGCAACAATTCTTGCTTCAGTTGTCGGCAAACCAGACATTATGCTAGACAGTGTCCCAAGAACAACAAGGCAAATGCTCTATTCAAGCCACAAGTCAATTTTATGGAGTCATGCCCAAACCAGCAAAACAATACTTGGCACATTCATCACCTCTCCGCCGATGAAGCCCAAGAGAACCCCGAAGTCGTCATTGATATGTTTTCTATTAATAACATAATTGCAGTGATTTTATTTGACTCTGGGGCTTCCCACTCTCTTATTTCTTGGAGTTTTGTTGCCCAAAACAAATTTCCTTGTTCGCTTTTGGGCAAGAATATGCTGGTACAAACCCCGGGATCCTTAATCAGGAGCAGTCTGGTCTACCATAATCTGGAAGTCAATATCAACGGAGTCTGTTTTCCAACTTCTTTGATAATTATTGAGTCTGCTAAGTTGGATGTTATCTTGGGTATGAATTGGCTGACTCAATACCAAGTATGCATAAATTGTGTGACCCGAGAAGTCACTTTGACCAGTCAGAAGGGGCAGACTACCAAATTCTATGCTCGCAGAAGCATACCCAAGAAAGAAATGGTCTTCACCGCTGTGGCTGAATTGGAATTAATTCCTGTGGTCAGTGAGTTTCCTGATGTATTTCCAGAAGAACTGCCAGGCATGCCACCAGATCGAGAGCTTGAGTTTACAATAGATCTTGTGCCCGGAACCGCACTGTCATACAAGAAGTATTACCGGATGCCCTCATCAGAATTAGTGGAGATAAAGAAACATCTTGATGAAATGCTCCATAAAGGACATATACGTCCCAGTCTTCACCATGGGGATCACCTGCTATCTTCGTGGACAAAAAGGATGGCAGCCTCCGCATGTGTGTGGATTACCGTCAGCTAAATGATGTCACAATCAAAAACGAATATCCACTGCCAAGGATTGACGACTTGTTTGATCAGCTCAGTGGGGCCAAGGTATTCTCCAAGATTGATTTACGGACTGGATATCATCAGCTCAAGATTAAAAAGGAAGATATTGCTAAGACCGCATTCACCACTCGATACGGTCTTTATGAATATACAGTTATGTCCTTTGGTCTGACCAACGCCCCTGCCTTCTTCATGCATATGATGAACAAATTATTGATGGACTTCCTCGATAAGTTCGTGGTAGTCTTCATCGATGACATACTTATTTACTCAAGAAGTGAAGAAGAGCACAAAGAAGACCTCCGAGCAGTGTTATAACGACTCCATGAACATCAGCTATATGCCAAATTCACTAAATGTGAGTTTTGGCTCAAGCAAGTTGGATTTCTTGGACATGTGCTATCCGCTGAAGGTATAGTTGTGGACCCGAGAAAAGTGAAGGATGTGCTCGATTGGTTGCCGCCCACAGCAGTATCTCAGATCCGGAGATTTCTTGGATTAGTCGGATATTACTGTCATTTCATTGAAGGTTTTTCCAAGATTGCTAAACCCATGACGGAGCTACTCAAAAAGGATAAGAAGTTTGAATGGGATGAGGACTGTGAGAAGAGTTTCAATGAGCTAAAGATGCGGCTGACGACCGCACCTATGTTGACTCTTCCTGATATCTACCACAGTTTTGATGTGTACTGTGATGCCTCTAGACAAGGACTTGGATACGTACTTATGCAAGACGGCAAGGTAGTAGCCTATGCATCACGACAGCTACAACCCCACAATGGAAATTATCCTACTCATGATCTGGAATTGGCCGCAGTGATTCATGCTCTAAAAACTTGGAGACACAATCTCATCGAGAAGAGGTGCCAAATTTTTACCGATCACAAAAGCCTCAAGTATATATTTACTCAGCCAGATTTAAATCTCCGTCAACAAAGATGGCTTGATTTAGTCAAGGATTATGATCTTGGAATAAATTACCACCCGGGTAAGGCCAACGTGGTTGCCGATGCACTCAGTCAAAAGCTTGTCAGCCTAGATGTCATATTGGAATCCTTGCCTCTTGAACTTCAAGAGGAGATTGCTCAGCTCAACCTGGTCATAGTTGATGCTAGCCTAGCTAATATTTTGGAAGTTGCCCCCACACTTGAAGAAGAGATCTGCAAGGCCCAGCCAGATGACATCGATCTGCAGAAACGTGCCAAGAATATGGTAGCAGGACAAACTTCAGATTTATCGAAGGATCAATTCGGTACCCTCCGATTCGGTGGAAGGATTTGTGTACCCAATCAAGCGGATTTGAAGCGCAAAATCATGTCAGAAGCACACGAATCCTCGTATTCTATTCACCCTGGAGGTACGAAAATGTATGAAGACCTTCAACAAATATTCTAGTGGGATGGAATGAAGAAAGACATTGCCTATTTTGTGGCATGTTGTGACATATACTACAAGGTGAAGGCAGAGCATTAGAAGCCAGCCAGACTTCTATAACCGCTGCCAGTTTCGCAATGGAAATGGGATGATGTCTGCATGGATTTCATCACAGGGCTGCCTAAGACTCAGCGAGGCAATGATGCAATCTGGGTCATAGTGGACACCTTAACCAAGGTTGCTCAATTTATCCCAATCAGAACCACATATCGAGCGGATCAACTTGCATAGCTATATGTATCCGGAATAGTCAGTCTGCATGGAGTACCCCGAACCATCACTTCTGACTGAGGTTCAGTTTTTACCTCCATTTTTTGGTCCCATCTCCATCAATCCTTGGGGATAGCACTAAAATATAGTATTGCTTATCATCCTCAGACTGATGGACAGACAGAGTGGGTAAACCAAATACTCCAAGATATGCTGCGAGCCTGTGCTTTGGCCCAAGGACCTAAATGGGAAGACTATCTGCCGTATGCTGAGTTCTCTTACAATAACAGCTTCCAGACCGGTTTAAAGATGTCACCGTATGAGGCTTTGTATGGTCGTAAGTGCCGCACTCCTTTAAGTTGGTCCCAAACTGGAGATATCCGTATTTTCGGAACGGATCTCATGATGGAAGCCGTGAAGCAAGTTAAGGAAATCCGAGACAGACTGCAATTGTCCAAATCTCGACAAAAGAGTTATTATGATGCAAAGCACCGACAGATCAGTTTTGAACACGGAGAACACGTATACCTCCGAGTCACTCCTATGAAAGGAATCAAGAGATTCCAGCCTCGTGGTAAGTTGGCACCCAGATTCATTGGACCATTTCCCGTTATGTCACGAGTGGGTATTGTTGCATATCAGTTGGAACTACCCCGTGAATTATCGGACATGCACAACGTGTTTCATGTTTCACAGTTGAGGCGATGCATATCGCCGCCGGAGAAAAAGACTGCTATCACAAAAATAGAGATGGCAAAGGATTTAACATATGAAGAGAGGCCGGTTAGAATTTTGGATCGGATGGAAAGGTTCACTTGTAGTAAAGCAAGGAAGTTCTACAAAGTCTAGTGGGAGCATCATACAGAGTCAGAATCAACTTGGGAACGAGAAGAATTTCTAAAGCCACATTATCCAGAATGGTTTTCCCAAGCAACCGAATCTCGAGGACGAGATTCATTCTAAGTGGGGGAGGTCTGTGACAGCCTAGTTTTTGCCCCCTCTTCTTTGCCTGATTTCCAGCTGGTTTGAATTTGAAACTTGGAGTTTTGAATCTTTTCATATGGACTTAAACACTTGGGTACCCCTTGGCTTTCCCCAAGTGCCCCATTTCCCTCTCTAACCATCATTCCCTCTCTGGTTCATCTCAAAATAATATTTTGAATATTTTTCTTTAATGAAAAATATTTATTTCCCTCTCTTAAACCCTAGCTAGATCAATGTGCTCCAAAGCAACCCCAATTTTTCTTGCCCATAAAAATCTAAGAAAAATCCCAATTATTCTTTGAACCCTAGGGCACCTTTCTGAGCATAAATATTTCATCACCTTTTGGAATATTTTGGCTACAGAAAATATTTTCTGTTTTGGATAGAAATGGTAGTTTCGACAACAACTACCATTTTACTTGCTCCATTGTGTCTGATTTTTCTTGTGCATCATCACCTTAGTAGATGATTGATAGCCTCCAAAGCCCAGCCCTCAACTCCCAGTGGTTTGACCACAATAAGCTCTCAAAGTTACTGTCTAGAAACTTACTAGGAGTGTGAAATCATTTCTACTGCACCTGAGACCAAACCCAAGCGTGGTAAAATTCAAAACTACCATGAACAACAAGCCAGACATGAACTTTGGACTTAGGTCGGCCTGAGGGCAAAGTTCACGTGGTGACCGCGTTCGTCCAGGCGTGCTGGCATGCAGTCGACGCGCTCTGAGTGCCACCGAGTGCTCTGTTGCACGCGTGCTGGCTTCCCCGCCTGCCTGAGCGTGCCAAACCGCGCCACAATCTTCGTCCAAGCCTTATTGACTCCCCCTGGCGCTTGCCGATGCTGGAACTCACCACAGCGAGCACGGGCACGGTCCGGCCAACGCAATAGTGCATGGCACACTATGCTCGTCCCCATCCTCTCGCCCCTGTGCTCGTTCCCGTTCGCCAACAGTTCCCGTGTGAGCTGCGTCTTATTCTCCCCCTCTCACTAACGTCGTTCGTCGCCGGGCGCCGTACCCAGGTGTCCACCGGCGGAGCTCGAAACCCCCTTGACGCTCGGCTATAAATAGCGCAATTCCCAGCCTCCTCGAGCACCATCCACCACTCCCACACACTCCACGGACGAGTAGATAGCCGTAGCCCGGCCGGGCAGGCCGCGGGCCGCCGTCCCTGAACTCGAGCTCTCCGGCGATCCCCTCGGGTCGTCCCCGCAGCTCCAGCCCCTCCCAGGCCTAGGAAACCCTTCCAGGGCCTCCGCCACTATCTGGTGGTGCCGTTCCGCCTGGTTGGAGCCCCTAGAGTCGCCTCCTTTCGCCGTTGTTTTTGTCTCCGGCGACCTCTGCTCTCTGCCTCCGCTGGAGACGCTGATTTTCGTGTCGTCCGACCACCCCTAGCCACTCTATGGGTATGGGCAGGTGCGCCTCTGTCTCCTCTCTCGACCCCTCCCTCTCGTTTTGGCCAAGGAGCCCTCGTTGCTGGCGTGCGCTCTGGTGAAGCCTCGCCGTCCTCTGTTTCCCTCTGTCTCGCCCCCTCACCTGACTAGTGGGGCCCGCTAGTCGGCCACTCAGTACATGCGCGAAGCGGTACGAGTGGTGGCGCACCGAGGCTTTTACGCCTTCGACGTCACCCCCAGTCTATTTTATCTAAATTCAAATTTTAATTTATCCAGAGAGCTTGAAACGGCCAAAACTTTTTAACCATAAGTCCAAATGAATTGATTATTTTTGCATTGTGTTCTTTATACAGAAATGTAGCAGCTCACCAAAGATGAGATTTTTTCCATGCTATCTAGATTTTATGGTGAATTTAAGAAGGTTTCTTGATGATTTCTTTTTGTGTTTTTAAATATTTTCAGAGGGTGATGCTTGTCTTGAGGATCATTAGGAGGCTTGTGAACCTCATGTGCACTAAGGCAAGCCACAACAACATTTTCATGGTGCCCTTACAATATTTGTGATTTTCTTACTTGAACAAATGATTTAATCCATGCTTTTAAATCATTATCATGTTATTTATATTCTCTTAATTGCTTGTTTTAGTTATATGCTTGATTCACAGAAAGTTTGAAGTTAACTTAGTTGGTAAAGAAACTAGGATTTACTTTTGAGTGATGCAAGAATAATATGGTTATGAATATAAATAATTAGTGGAGTTATTTTCTTGATGAGTAGAAATGTAAAATTTGCTTGAAAAGATTCTGTTTAAAGTGAGGTTTAATCTTAACCAGAGAAGTGTCATGAGTTGTTGATGTTACGCTTAGTTTGGATATAGTTGACTCAGTCATTTCTGGGAATATGTGATGCATATGTTATTGTTGCATTTCATGGCATGCTATGACACCGGTTATTTTCACGTTAAGTTGAAACCTGATAATAACTCAACTTGAATATATTGTTGATCGGGTCATGGTGCCACTGAATCGAGTTTTTCCCAGTGCAACCACATTTGCCTTTATGGGAAGGCCTTTATTCGATCTGTTGTCATGCCTCTGGTCGGTGCCTCCAACTAGGGAAGGTTATGGGCGTGTGGTACCCTGGCCCGGTAAGTAGCCATAACCTTGTGTGCCCGTTGTTGAGTTTATTGTACCGGGTCCATGAGGGATCGTTTATGTTTTGGCCATGATGGTGGTCGTTGTGTCTTTGGTAGACACAGGGCCACCCAGGACTAGCCTATTGGGGAGTGGGTCGGAGTGGCCAGGAGAGTGTCATGAAAATGGAGGGGTTTCGTCGAAATGCCATTGTCCACCCGAATGGGAGTGCGAGGCCATAGGTTCCGTGGTGTGGGTACAGTGCACTACGTCTGCAGAGTGTATTAATCTATCGATAGCCGAGTCCACGATTATGGACATGCTCGAAACTACGTCACACCATGGGTCAATGTTTAAATAAATTTTGCACACTAAGTGATGAACTTTGCACTGTTGATGATAGCGGGAAGGTCGTGTTGTTGTTTAGACCAAGTATTGGTCGTGGTTGTGACCGCTAGATGGATCACCGTTTAAGATCAAATATTGGCCGTGGTTGTGATCGCCGGAATGATCACGAGGTGTCTCTAGCTAATACCTTGAGTTTGGTACGTTTGTGATCCAAGAGCGAACACGGTTGGTAAGCTAGTCCAAGGTACTTTTATCAGAAGAGCATGATCACAGCATGTTGGATATGTTGTTGCATTGTTATTAATTGGTTAATTATCATGATTTTGTTTTTCATTATGCTTATGCTTGTTGTGAGCTTGCTAGTACATTCAATCTACTAACCTGGCATGTCATGCCAAATTTCAGGAAAGTCTCATTGGAAAGGAGTGCTGTCCGAGTCTAGATCGTGTCCACATTGGTGTCCCTGTGCTATGGAGTTCCGCTACGACGTTGTTCCGCTGCCGCGTAGTTGTCCTGATCGAGGCCCCTTTATGTTCACTAAATAATGTACATATGGTTCAGCCGCACCGTGTGTTCCGCTTGGCCTCGCCAACTGTTGTAATATAAACTTTGATCCGCTAGCATCAATAAAGCGGTTGTTTTTTGGACCAAGATGTTGTGTGTTGCCAGAAGATAAGGTCTCTGGGTTGGCAATGCATGGTAAACCGGTTCCTCTGAGCCGGGGTGCCACATAGCATAATAAGATTCTTATTTTACATTGTCATGTGGTTTGACTTTAATTTGACCACGTTTCTCCATTAATGTGTTCTTCCAATTCATGTGAACTCTTGTGTTTGCAAATGCTCTGTTTTGGACGTGCATTCGTATCCTATTCATGTGTTTTTATTGTCCCCGCGTTTTTAGAATCCTCCAATTCTACGGAGCCCTTAAAGATTCACTGCATTTTCAGATAGGACTCAAAGAAAACTCTGTGTGTTTTGTCCCACTCGTGGTATGCCGTCATCCACCCCACTTGAGGTGCACCATCGGTGGAAGCATCAACTGCAGCAGAGATCCCCCTTGCAGACCTTCTTTCACCGCCTCAGATTATCTTTACCGTGGCTGGCAGCCATGCCAACTGCATTACCATCATCGACTGAGCAGATGAACATGAGGACTACACAGTTCCGGAAGAGAGGTCACAATCTTTTGTGTCTTCTTACATTATACATTGATTGTTTTTACGTGCTACTTTATTGTTCTGTTCACCTCTTAGACTTCGAGTCAGGTCCAAACAAATATTCAAACTTGAGTTTGAAAATACCTGCGGGGCACATATCGAGGCAACAATGAATAGTATCTATGTGTATTATCTAGTTCATCTTGAGTCTTCTATGTGGTTCATGTTGGATGGGAACAAACAGTAGATGAGCCATCAACTATCTTTTTAAAGTGAAGCTATCATCTACTTGCTATCATTAGTTTTGGATCTATCCACTCGTTAGCTACCATCAGTCTTGATTTCTGCATGCACCCCTTAGGCCTTACATAATCTAACTATGTTTTTTATTGTATATGTCAGTTACTGTACACAATCATACTGAACGTGTAGAGAAAAAGAGAAGACTGTTGCGTGGGAATATAATGTCATACAGATGCCGCTCCATGGTGGGTGCAGTGGGGCCCCGTCTTCCCCCATTCCAGATTGTATTCTAGAGGAAGATAACTGTTCAGATGATGATTCAGAGGGAGCTGACCACTCCTATTTACCCCCTGAGGTGTTTGCTCTAACCTGGCATGTTGATGCTTTGTCATATCATGCATATGGCGCCTCACATTGCTTACTTTATACATCTTGTATGTCATCAGCTTAGTTTACATTTGCTTTATGTGAGTGCCGCCTATTTGGTTTCGATATCATATATGTGAATTATGCACTTCCATCTTGCTTAGCCAGGCATCGCTTACGTGAATCATGCAATGCCATAATGTTTAGCCTGTCATCGTATATGTGAATTGTATCATGCCATACTATTTTTTTCATCATGTATTCCATTTGTAGACAATATTTGTACATTCATATACTCTTCCTGTGCATCAACCATTTGAGTCGATGATGGAAAAATATGGAGTGAAAACAAGGTCTTCTGAGCAGTTAGTGCTACCTATAGATGCAGATTTCTTGTTGGTTACAGATAGCTCCTCAGAGGAGGATTCAGAGACAGATGACTAGTCGTATTCCCCTCTGAAGTGTTGCTCTTACTAGGTAGGGTTATATTGCTCATATCATGCATATGGTGTCTTGCATTGCCCTGCCATTTGCTTAGATTAGACATGCTTTGTGTGAATGCTACCTGTTTACTTTCTATATTAGATATGTGAATTATGCAATGCATGTTTTTTAGCTAGTTGTCATATATGTGAATTATGCACCGCCATCCTGTGTAGCCAAGCATCATATATGTGAATTATCTCATGCCATCCTTTTTTTCATTACATATTCGGTATTCCATTTGTCGACAATCTGTGTATATTGAACTCCTTTTCGTGCACATCAGCCATGTGAATCGGTTATGGAAAAATCTGGAGTGAAAAGAAGGTCTTCACAACAGACAATGGTACATGTTGAAGCATATATCTTGATTGTTATAGGTAGCTCCTCACAGGAGGATTCAGAGATAGATGACCAGTCCTATATCCCACCTGAGGTGTATGCTCTAAGTTGCAATGTTTATATTTCTCATATCATGCATATGGTGTCTTGCATTGCTTAGTTTAGACATCATCTACACAATATTCAATGCCATCTGCTTAGTTTAGAGACCATACATGCGAGTGCCAGCAGCTTCGTATATGAATCAATTATGTGAATTATATCATGCCATCCTATATACTTAGATAATAGGTATGTGAATTATTTCATCCCAACCTATTTTAGAAAGATATCATATAGTTATGTCATCTAATCGTGTTTAGATACTCATCATATGTTGAATTATGCCATCATATCCTGCTAGTTATCCATCATAAACTGAAACTGTGCCATGCTATCCTGTTTAGTTAGCCATCGTATATGTGAAATCCTATCATGATGTCATGTTTGGTTAGACAACATATATGTGAATTACCACATCTGTCTATCATACAATGTTTGTACATTCCATTGCTTTTCTTGTTTATCAGCCATTAGAACTGGAGGGGGTGATGGCCATATCTAAGGAGTAAAAATCCATTCTTCAAAAAATACAGTGGTACCCATTGAGGGAGTCCTGAATTAGGGGGTATCCGGACAGCCGGACTATGTACAACGTCCGGACTATTGAAGCGTGAAGATACAAGACTCAAGACTTCGGCTCGTGTTGGCGTGGAAGGGAAGCTTGGCGATCCGGATATTATATTTCCTTCCTTGTAACCGACTCTATGTAAACCCTAGCCCTCTCCATTGTCTATATAAACCGAAGAGGTTGGTCCTTAGAAGGCCGATCACAATTACATTCATACCATCATAGGCTAGCTCCTAGGGTTTAGCCTCTATGATCTCGTGGTAGATCTACTCTTGTACTACCCATATCATCAATATTAATCAAGCAGGAAGTAGGGTTTTACCTCCATCGAGAGGGCCCGAACCTGGGTAAACACCTGTGTCCCTTACTTCTTGTTACCATCAGCCTTGACGCACAGATCAGGACCCCCTACCCGAGATCCGCCGGTTTTGACACCGACATTGGTGCATTCATTGAGAGTTCCTCTATGACGTCGCCGTCAGGCTCGATGGCTCCTTCAATTGTCATTAACGACGCTGTCCAGGGTGAGACTTTCCTCCCCGGACAGATCTTCGTGTTCGGTGGCTTCACGCTGTGGGCCAATTCGCTTGGGCACTTGGAGCAGATCGATAGCTATGCCCCCGGCCATCAAATAAGGTTCAGAAATGTGAACTACGCGGCTGATATCCACGGAGACTTGATCTTCAACGGATTCGGGCCAGCGCCAGAAGCGCCGGACAATCGCGATGAGCACGGCTTAGACTTGCTGCCAGACGTCACTCGAGATATCGTCCCGGCAGAGGCGTGGGATATAAATCCGGGATAGGTTGCTTCGCCTAAGGACGGAGCGCTGGACCCTGCCCCGCAGGCCGTACCTTCATCGGCGACGGAGCCGAACACAGGTCTCTCCTCTGAAGGAACTAGTGACTCCGGACCCTCGGGTTCATATCCGGACGCGGGTTCCTGTCCGCGCGCCCCCGAGCCCGCCGATCCTGGTTGGGCTCCGGTGATGGAGTTCACCGCGGTGGACGTTTTTCAGCACTCGCCCTTTGGCGACATGCTGGACTTATTGACGTATCTCTCCTTGCCAGGAGACTCCGGGCCGAACTATGTCCGGCTCAAGTGGGAAGCAGAAAACAACGGAATTTGTTGCCCACCCACCACCCACTTCATTGCCATGATCGATGATCTAACCGACGTGCTTGACTTCGACTCCGAAGACACCGACGATATGGACGACGATGTAGGAGAATCACAGGAGCCACCGCTCACCGGGCGGTGGATGGCCACCTCCTCATATGATATATACATGGTGGACACTCCGAAGGAAACTAATGGCGATGAGGCAATGGAGGACAACCCCTCGGGAACAAAATCAAAGAATGGGCGTCGTCGGCGCCGCTCCAAGCCCCGCCATAGTAACACCAGCCCCAAAGGCGAAAATAATCCGGATGGGCCGAAGAAGAATATGACCATGATCAGCCCGCCTTTGAGCAGGCCGAACAGGAAGACGAGCATGTCACCCCAGAAGAACAGGCGACAGACGCATACCCGGAGGAGGACAATTACATGCCCCCCTCTGAAGACGAGATCAGCCTCGGTGACGACGAGTTCGGCGTACCTGAGGATCCCGTGGAGCAGGAGCACTTCAAGCGTAGGCTTATAGCCACTACAAGGAGCCTGAAGAAGAAGCAGCAGCAACTACAATCTGATCAAGACCTGCTCACAGATAGATGGACTGAAGTCCTAGCAGCCGAGGAATATGGACTCGAACACCAAATGGCTGACCGGCCACCCCGTGGCCGGGACAAAACCGGACACTAGCCCGCACCCCCACGCCGATACACTACAGCTCAGGGCAACAGGCACGACCTGCAAGATATTCTGGACAATAAAGCAGGACAACCAAGATTGATCTACGGATCGAGGGTGCGTGCCCCAGCGCATGACGATGACCGTCACACCAAATACATCATCAACAAATCTGACCGGGCTGAACATAGCAACCCAGACCAATCCGACCTGCGTAGCCACATAGACCGGCACAGGGGCGCTGCACACCCCCTCTGCTTGACGGACAAAGTAATGGATCATGAATTCCTAGAAGGGTTCAAATCCATAAACATCAAATCATACGATGACACAACAGACCCCACAGTATGGATCGAAGATTTTCCTTCTCCACATTCACATGGCCCGCGGAGATGATCTACACGCCATCAAGTATCTCCCCCTTAAGCTCAAAGGACCAGCCCGGCATTGGTTAAACAGCCTGCCAACAAATTCAATTGGCAGTTGGGAAAACCTGGAAGATGCATTCCTTGACAACTTCCAGGGCACATATCTGCGACCACTGGACGCTGATGACCTGAGCCACATTAATCAACAGCCCGGAGAGTCAGCCCAGAAATTCTAGACTCGGTTCCTCATTAAAAAGAACCAAATAGTCGACTGTCCGGACGCCGAAGCCCTGGCGGCTTTTAAGCATAATATCCGTGACGAGTGGCTCGCTCGACACCTCGGCCGGAAAAAACCCAAGTCTATGGCAGCTCTCACAACCCTAATGACCCGTTTTTGTGCGGGTGAGGATAGCTGGTTGGCTCGTAGTGGCACCACGCCACATTCCGGCACTCCGGACGGCCGTGATGCTAACGGCAAGCCACAACGAAACAGACATAAGAGATAGAACAACGGCGACAGCATGGAAGACACGACAATCAATGCCGGATTCAGCGGACCTAAATCCGGACAGCGGAAAAACCCGTTCAAAAGAAATAATTAGGGACCGTCCAGTCTGGACCGCATACTAGAGCGCTCGTGCCAAATTCATGGCACACCGGACAAACCAGCCAACCACACCAATAGAGACTGTTGGGTGTTCAAACAGGCCGGCAAGATAAACCCCGAAAACAAGGACAAGGGGCTGCACAGCGATGGTGACGATGAGCCCCGGCGTCTGAATACGGGGGGGGGGGGGGCAGAAGAAATCCCCCCCAGGTGAAAACGGTCAATATGATCTATGCCACCCAAATCCCCCCCAGGAATGGAAGCGGGCACTACGGGACGTTTATGCGATGGAGCCAGTCGCCCCCAAGTTCAACCCATGGTCAACTTGTCCGATCACCTTTGATCGTAGGGATCACCCTACCAGCATCCGTCATGGCGGCTCCGCCGCATTGGTCTTAGACCCAATCATCGACGGAATCCACCTCACGCGTGTCCTTATGGACGGCGGCAACATCCTGAACCTGCTTTATCAGGACACAGTGCGCAAGATGGGCATTGATCCTTCAAGAATTAAGCCCACCAAAACCACCTTTAAAGGTGTTATTCCTGGAGTAGAGGCCCGCTGCACGGGTTCTATCACATTGGAAGTGGTCTTTGGATCCCCAGACAACTTCAAGAGCGAAGAGCTGATCTTCAACATCGTCCCTTTCTGCAGCGGCTACCATGCACTGCTCGGACGAACCGTATTCGCAGGATTCAATGCGGTGCCGTACTATGCATATCTCAAGCTCAAGATGCCGGGACCGCACGGGGTCATCACTGCAAACGGAAATATGGACCGCTCCCTTTGAACAAAAGAGCATACGGCAGCCCTCGTGGCAGAAGTACAATGCGGCCTCCTCCGACAAACCAATCCGGCGAGAACTCCGAGCACTATCAAATGAGTCCGGAGCACCCCGCAGCAGGATCAACACGAACGTCAAGATCGTGACTAGCAGTCCGGCCTCCGCTCAAGCCCCTCCAAAGCAGCATTCGTCCCACGCGTACACAATTACGCACTCAAGATACCTTGGGCATAGGCGGAGGCGCATCAACGACTCAGTCGATACTGCGGGTAACTGCTAAATACCTTCATACTCTTTTTTACATTTCAGGACACCGCATTAGTGCAACATCCTCAGAAGAGCCGAATTGCCGGACTAATATGGAAGAAACACCCACGGAGGCAATAGATGTTGTGCGTAGAAGGAAATACCCAGGTGGAATCTATTTATGATCATTATACCTGCTTCATCTATCTGCACACGGCTTGCCCCTGGATAGGACATGCCAAATAGTCCTATTTTTATCTCTGCCTAACGCAACCATTGTAAACATACGCTTAAACGTATTTTTCATCAAATGGAGTTTATATATAGCGTCAGCTTATTATCCTTATTTGAGCATTTTTCTCTTATAAATGTTTATTTGGTATTGCATCCGTACACCTTGGTACGGCCAGTTTGCCAGGGGCTTCTTACGACGCCCCGTAATATGGCAACTAAAAGTCCGAACACTTTCAATAGTGCGGCACCCCGAACTTATAACACTATATGCATCAGCTCCGAATCATGTCTTGGGTCTACAATTGGGATAGCCCGGCTCCCTTGTTTTGGTGCCTTACGTTCCGTTATATCGGCTAAGGTAGCGCAGGGAGAACTACTGCGATTGTGGCCCAGTTCTTTCGGACGAGCACCTCAATAGGGAAAGCCGAAAACTGACCGGCATGATGTGGCGAGAGCTGGTCGCTGTTCGAGAGGTACCAAAATCCTTAAAGATTTTTCGCTTTAGGCGATAAATCGGCTTTGTCCGATCAAGGCGTATATAGCACCCCAATTCGGCCTTCCAGATTCTAGGGGCTTCACCGAAATTTAAAATTGTAGACTTCTATGGCTAAGTGAAAGTTATCAAGCCGCATAGTCCGATTGCCTGCTTCGCTGCGCTGGACACCTCCTTAAGGGACCAAACATTTGGATAAAGAGTGTCCGGGTTTTCCATGAACACCCCAGTGCTAGTCGCGTGGGGGCGGAAGCCGACGACTGGCCTACTTTCAGGATTTTATAAACAGCCGCACAATAGGTAATATTTTAAATAACAAAAGTGCTACATAGCGCAAGTAACTTCGTCCTTAAAATACAACCATGAAAGAAGCGAATTCATTCAAAAATGGTGTCCTTGGTACATTCGTCAGCCACGAGGTGAGCACCATTCATAACGCCATCATAGTATAGCTCGGGATGGCGATGTGCCTTGCCCTCCGGCGGTCCGTCCTTGACCAGCTTCTCCGCATCCATCTTGCCCCAATGCACATTGACGTGGGCAAGGGCCCGGCGGGCACCCTCGATGCACATGGATCGCTTGATCACCTCAAGCCGCGGGAAGGCATCCATCATCCGCTTGATCAGGCCGAAGTAGCTACCGGGCATGAGCTCACTAGGCCACATCCGGACTATGAATCCCTTCATATCTAGTTCGGCCGCCCTGTGGAGTTCGACCAACTGCTTCAGTTGGTCACTCAGAGGCATCGGTTGTTCGGCCCCAGCATATTGGGATTAGAACAGCTTCTCTATTGAGTTCCCCTCCTGCACACGATAGAACTCCGCAACATCTGACACGCTGCATGGCAGATCTGCGAATGCCCCTGGAGAGCTCCGAATTCGAGTAAGTAATAGAAACGCCTCCTCCACATGTTTGCTTTGCATAAAGAACTTCTTCTTGCTGTTATCTTCTTGGCCTCCTGCATCTCCTGCTGTGCTTTCTCAGCTTCGGCCTTGGCGTCTTTTAAGCTCATAAGGACCTTCGCAAGCTCGGCCTCTTTGGCCTACAGATCATGCTCCACGGACTCACACTTCTTGCCGAGGTCGTGGAGCTCCTGCTGTACCTCACCTACCCTAGCACTTTGCTTTTCGTGCTCCTTATATTCTGAGGCCGCCTTGTCTTCGGCCTCGGATAGCGCCTTCTTCAGGGCCGCCACTTTAGTGGGGACCCCTGTTACACGGTCATGACACTTAGTTGTTAGACCCACCAATCCTTCCTATCCTTAAATACATAAGAATGGGAATTACTTACCCTTCTTCTCTTCAAGCTGCCTCCTCGTGAGGTCAAGCTCTCCCTGCACCGGCTCCAGGTCCTAATTCAGATCGGCAACCTCGGTAGTACGGGCAGCAGCAGCAAGCAGCACAGCCTGCTTATTCAAAACAATACTTATGATTAGACTCCTGTGGATTTTAATTGACCCTCTGCTCGGCTTTTCTTTCCAAACACCAAACAGAGTATCAGGGGCTACTACCTATCGGGTGGTAATTTTGCACATATTTATTAGTCACCTCGAAGCCTGTCAGGAGGCTGGTGCAAGCTTCGGTTAGTCTGCTCTTGGTGGAAGAAACCTTCTGAATCACCGCTCATAAGAGTACGATGCCCTTCGTCCAGGGAAGCGCCGCAAAGCGCTTCCAGCAGACCGTCTGGCGCTTCATGCACAACGGAAGTCCGTGACATAGACGGCTCGCCCTCCTTTGCGAGGGGTCGCCTGCCTGAGTCTGGAACCTTCGAAGGTTACGGAATTGTGTTCGGCTCAGAGCCCGGCTGGCCGCGGCTCCCGTCGACACGATCCGCGGGGATCTTGAACCCCGAGTGTCCACCGACTAAGACCCTGCCTCGGGGCATCTCCACGGTCACCTCCCCCTGCTTTGGGAACCTTTGGGACAACACCTCAGTGTCATCCGTGGGCTGAGGAGTGGTGGCCGTCGGAAGCGAATTCATTTCCGAATTTCTCAGGGACTCGGAGGAGGATATCTCGGGGTGATCCCTGGCCGGACTGCATATATGTTCGGCATTATAAATACAAAAACTGTGAAGGGAAGTCATGATAGAATGCAAACACTTACGATTGTGCTAGGGGCTTCCCCCTAGGCAGCCACCCCTCCTCGCTAAGGGCGGCTATGGTGGAGTAGTCCGGAAGGGGCACCTTCTCCTTCTTGGACGCCCCTGCCTCCCCTCCTGGGGCGACTTTCCTCTTCTTCTCCCCCTCGATGGGGGAAGGAAGGATCTCTTCCTGATTCCCACTGCCTCCGTGGGAGGAATCTGACTCGTTGTCATTGGACGACAGGGGAATGATGGCCCGGCACCGAGGACCTTTTCCGGCCCCCGGGTCCGCCTCCCCGGACCCCTCATCCGTTCCGAATGGGGCGTCTTCTTCTTATTCCTCCTCCCCTTTGCGGGAGGAGTCCGCCTCATCGTCTTCAGACGAGGCTTCCGGCACAACCTTCCGCCGGAGACCCTTTCGGGTCCCCGGGGCCTTCTTCTCGACCTTCTTCTCCGGCACCTTGTACGGCGCCGGGACCAGCATCTCCGTTAGGAGAAGATCTGCTGGGTCTTCTGGCAGCGGAGCCGGGCAGTGAACCCGCTCCGCTGTCTCCACGCAATCCTGAAATAAACAAGCACTCCCGTGAATATATTTGGAAGAATTAGGTTTGGTGTCAGTCTAAGAACTCACCAGCCTAGGAGCCCGTGCGGCGTGAAGCCCGCGGTCCTCGGATGTCGGAGGAGGCACTTCGGAGGCCTTCAACAGCTCCTTCCATGCGCCTTTGTGCGTCATGGCGTAGAGCCTCTGGAGCGTCCGATGCTCGGTGGGGATGAACTCCCGCAGATTGACTGCCCGCCTTTGGCAGGGCAGGATTCGGCGAACAAGCATGACCTGGATCACGTTGACAAGCTTGATGTTCTTGTCCTTCATGCTTTTGACGCATGTTTGGAGTCCGGCCAGCTCCGTGGAATTGCCCCAGGACAGGCCCTTCCTCTCCCAGGAGGTGAGCCGCATGGGGGCTCCGGATCGGAACTCGGGGGTCACCGCCCAGTTGGCGCCACGCGGTTCGGTGATGTAGAACCACCCTGGTTGCCATCCTTTTATGGTCTCCACAAAGGAGCCATCGAGCCATGTGACGTTGGGCATTCGGCCCACCATGGCCCCTCCGCACTCGGCCTGTTGGCCTCTTACCACATTCGGCTTCACGCAAAAAGTTTGCAGCCATAGGCCGAAGTGGGTCTGGATGCGGAGGAAGGCCTCGCACACGACGATGAATGATGAGATGTTGAGGATGAAATTTGGGGCCAGATCGTGGAAATCTAGCCCGTAGTAGAACATAAGCCCGCGGACAAAGGGATGGAGTGGAAATCCCAGTCCACGGACGAAGTTGGCGATGAATACGACCCTCTCGTGGGGTCCTGGGGTCGGAATGACCTACCCGGCGTCCGGTAGACGGTGCGCTATGTCCACAGCCAAATATCCGACCGCCCGAAGATTGGTGATGTGCTCCTCCTTGACGGTGGAAGCCACCCACTTGCCTACTGCTCCGCACATGTTTAGCTGTGCGAGGAAGACTTGGGCTTGGGCGCTGGAGCTCGAGGGGGCAAGAGTGGGCAAAGGAGGAAGAAGGCATGGGTGAAAATGGGGGAATCTTATCCCATTATAGAGGCGCCGGAAGCGGTGCGCCTCCCCACTCACCCGTCGGGAATCACTTGTTTCCCAAGCGCCACAGTTAATGGCATGGTGAGATTACCCATGCCCGCATTGATGAGAATCCCGTAATAAGGGGACATGATCTCTGCTTTGACAAGACGTGTCACAGAAACCGCCTCATGATATGCGTTGTAGCTGGTTGTGTGGAAACGGTTCGAACAATGGATCCGATCATAATAGCGTGTCACGTCATTAGGAAAAGTTGTCCGCAGATTGCATTTGTGAAATATCATTCTCTCTACGATGGTATGCGAAGACCATTTTTCAGATCCGGACACAATTTGAGTGTTCGATAATTACTTTGTAGTATTCAGAGGAGGAACCCGCCTTGCAATGCCGAAGACAATACTGCGTTCTAGACACATCATCATTGAAGCCTGGTTCAGGGGATACTGAGGGAGCCCTGGATTAGGGAGTATCCAGACAGCCGGACTGTGTACAATGTCCGGACTATTGAAGCATGAAGATACAAGACTCAAGACTTCGGCTCGTGTCCGGATGGGACTTTCCTTGGCGTGGAAGGCAAGCTTGACGATCCGGATATTATATTTCCTTCCTTGTAAATGACTCTATGTAAACCCTAGCCCTCTCCATTGTCTATATAAACCGGAGAGGTTGGTCCTTAGAAGGCCGATCACAATTACATTCATACCATCATAGGCTAGCTCCTAGGGTTTAGCCTCTACGATCTCGTGGTAGATCTACTCTTGTACTACCCATATCATCAATATTAATCAAGCAGGAAGTAGGGTTTTACCTCCATCGAGAGGGCCCGAACCTGGGTAAAACCTGTGTCCCTTACTTCTTGTTACAATCAGCCTTGATGCACAGATCGGGACCCCCTACCCGAGATCCGCCGGTTTTGACACCGACACCCGTCGATGTAGATAAAACCATGGTTGTACTGGCCCAGCAACTAGCCCTGCCACACACAATCGAGACTCTTCCAGATTGTACACCTACACCATTGGACATAGAACCAACTACGCCCCAGCTAACCCAACCCCAGCAGATAGTAACCCACCTCTAGTTGACACAACATCATGTCCACCACAAAGTACCCCCACGCGAGCAGTTTGTAAGGCAACTGCAGTGCCCAAAGCACGAAGACCACCACAACAAACCCAAACTCCATGTTCAAAGCAGATGACCAACTTTTCTCAGGTCAGATTCCGTAGCTATGGTGCATATTCCTTTGCTCTTATATCACTGAATTTACTCATACCAACTAATTTTAAATTTGAAGGATCCAATTGAAACTCCAGTGGTGCAACGTGTATGTTTTGCACCAATTTCTTTAACTGCATTGTTGTTATAACTTCTTGCTCTATGCTGATGTCAGTTTTAGTTGTATAAATAGTTATGTGCTTAGCTCATGCACATTACAAGTGTTGTTAGTGCTGTGTAGTTTCCCACACTTATATTCTATCTACAGCTGTGTCTTAAAAAGATATGATTTGAACAGTGTCTCTATCTTGATTTTCAAACATAAACTAAAATGATGTAGACAATATAGTGACCATAGTACATTGATATATGTTTGTTTCATGTTGTTATCCTCTCCACCTTACTACTGAACCAGTTTACCAAAAATGAGTTTCATATACTACATGATAAACCGTTGATGTGTCTACTTGTTTCTCTTGTAGAATGTGAATAGAATATTGGAGAAGAGTACCCCATTATAAAATGGTAGACAAAGTAATGCAGATAAGGTTCAAGATAGTAAGACAACCCTGTTGGTCTCCAAGAAAGGTGATAAAAACTATCTTGCAGACAGTGAGACAACCCCAAAGTCCTGTGTTGATGTAGTGTTTGAGTTACTAGCCACTACCGCTGACACAAGGTCTTCGAACTCGCTGCCTGAATCACTTCGGCTTCTTCAGTCTTGGCTACTAGCTAAAAGGCATCAGTCAATTGTGTTGTGGCAAGAAGCCGAAGATCTGAGAAAGTCCCTGCTGAATTCAGATCCATACTTTTTGGTGCAACAGTAAGTGCTAGAGGATTTTAGCGCCAAACAACAGAAAACTAATAAGCTTGGTAAGTGATAACCCACAAGTCTAGGGGCTCGTAACATTTTTTGAGGGTAGAGTATTCAACCCAAATTTATTGATTCAACACAAGGGGAGCCAAAGAATATTCTTGAGTATTAGCAGCTGAGTTCTGAATTCAACCACACTTGAAAGACTTAATATCTGCAGCAAAGTTTTTAGTAGCAAAGTAATATGGAAGTAACGGTAACAATGGAAAAAGTAACAATAGAAATTTTTTAGCAATCATAACAGTGGCAACGGAGAAGTGACTAAGCAAAGATCAATATGAAACGAGCTCGTAGGCAATGGATCAATGATGGATAATTATGTCGGATGGCATTCATCATGAAATAGTTATAACATAGGGTGACACAGAACTAGCTCCAATTCATCAATATAATCTAGGCATGGATTCCGAATATAGTCATACGTGCATATGGAGAAGAACTTCCGTGACATCTTTTGTCCTACCCTCCCATGGCAGCGGGGTCCTATTGGAAACTAATGGATATTAAGGCCTCCTATTCATAGAGTACCGGACCAAAGAATTATCACTTAGTGAATACATGAACTCCTCAAACTACGTTCATCGCCGGGAAGTGTCCCAACTATTGTCACTCCGGGGTTGCCGGATCATAACACGTAGTAGGTGACTATAACTTGCAAGATAGGATCAAGAACACAAGCATATTCATGAAAACATAAAGGGTTCATATCTGAAATAATGGCACTCGAGCCCTAGTGACAAGCATTAAGCATAGCAAAGTCATAGCAACATCAATCTTAGAACATAATGGATACTAGGGATCAAACCCTAACAAAACTAACACGATTACATGGTAAATCTCATCCAACCCATCACCGTCCAACAAGCCTACGATGGGATTCCTCGCGCACGACAGTGTGCATCATGAAATTGGTGATGGAGGATGGTTGATGATGACGATGGTGACAGATTCCCCTCTCAGGAGCCGCGAATAGACTCCAGATCTTCCCGCCCGAGGAAGAACAGAGCTTGGCGGCGGCTTCGTATCATAAAACGCGCTGAATCCTTGTCTCTGATTTTTTTCTCCTCGAGCGTGAATATATGGAGTTGGAGTTGAGGTCGGTGGAGGTCCAGGGGGCCCACAAGACAGGGGGCGCACCCAGGGGGTAGGGCGCGCCCTCGGTCCTTGTGGCCAGGGTGTGGGCCTGTGGGGACCCTGACTCATAAGTTGTGATCATCGAATGCACATGTATAGTGATCCCAGAAATCAGTGCTCACTTAACACATAGAAGCTGAATAACAAGAGACTTACATCCATACACACTGTCTTACACAAATTATGACCATTATGGTCAAGTCTTCAGTATATCATCGCAGCGGAAATGTTCGTCGACAACTTGCACCCATGCCATCTGCCTTAACCCTACAGGCATTCTGACTGGGAAAGCATCCTAGCTCGCATGTTCGTCACCAAGGTACTCTTCATTATATCTTGTTCTTTCATGTCTGGCCAATAAAATAACCAGTGGCAAGCCAATGAGTACTTTGAATGTACTCGCAAGCAACCCATGTTTTTGGATGAAGGTAAAAATGTATGATGTATCAAGAAGTAGGCAACCTAGCATCAAGCTAGTTGGAATTTCTATGACATGTCCTATCAACTTGTAAAACATGCATCAATGAACTCTGGTAACCATGTGAACAGGTTGCAGATATCAACATAAATAGAGTTTGGTTCAATTCTAGCTTATTCATCATGTCAACTCATTTACCTTGACTCACATAATTCTGTTCCACACACACATGTACCAACATTGTAAAATACTGGACATAGTTTAAGTAGCATCAACCAACTGTCCATGACCGTGGACATGACTATTCGAATAGTTTGACACTCTATAGAGATTGTGCACTTTACCAACAAGATCCGGGAAGCTTTCGTGTCACCCACGATCCTGCAGTACCTCAAGTAATCAGGGGAACCACCTGATCATTATCTTTCCATAGGCGACACTAAATAGGTCCACTCGGTGATACACGACCATCGTGTATAAGCATAAGATTTTGGGACGCTGCCCTTTTTATTATCACACATACACGAAGGGACCAACAGTGTGTCCGGTGCCCTGTGAAAACAGTCATGGCGGCCTATCCAGGCACGACCCCGTCCCGAGACTGACCTCATGTCACCCCTGTCACTCGTAATGTGGGCACCATGCTAGTATTGGACTAGATAATTAATAATGCCCCATCCCATAAGGGGTAGAGTGGTTGCATATGTTTGGTTAGGACGGTAATCACACTTAAATCTAGTCCAGCATTTTACCCACACACGAATGCTTGCTCCGGTACACCACTTCTTCCTCAAGTGGTGACCTTAGTTCAACATCACCAACGGGCATTAGGGGGCACCCGATGGGGTTTTTCGAAAGAATGCAACCACAAGGAGATCATGGCCTACATGCAACATTATCCATCAATAACTAAACTTTTGACAACGTATCTCTAAACAAAAGGTAGAGCTACGAGTACGGACATGCATCATTTGGTGGTTCATAACAAGTTCATCACCGTCACTTTCATCATCATGCAATCGGAAGAAGGTATCAATGAATAAGAGAGGTATCATGGTCAAAAGGGCTGGTTGCCTTGGTTGGCTCGGTTTTTGAAGTCTTCAAGTCCTTCTCCTTCTTCTTCTCCAACTACTTTGTAAAACACGGGATCTAACATTTGCAAAGTAACGGCCACACCATAAGACTACAACACAAACAAAAAATAAAAGTGCACATAAAAATGTCCATTTAATTTTGTTAAATAGTAGGATGAAAACTAAGAACGCCAAAATTTTTAATTTTGGGTTTGGAGTTGTAAAATAGGAGTAATGGATTTTCAGAGGGGAATATAAATGCTCAAATTTGAATTTAAATTTGAACGGTGCAGAAAAATTTGAAGGATATTTATGAAAGTTACACCATTAAATAGGTGGGATTTTAGGGTAATATAGGAGTTGGAATTATTTCATTTGGACAATTATTTTGATCTGTTGAAATTTTTGCAAGTTTCTCGAAAAACAAAAAGAAGAAATGGCACTGTGCAACTGGGCTGATTAGGCCACAATGCAGCAGACCCAGAGGGGATTCAGCCCACGCGAGGCTGCCACATCAAAAGCGTATTTGGGAAATACGCCTCCAGCCGACGCACCAAACCGGTGCGCATGTGTGCATTTTAAACCTGACGGGTGGGACCCCGCTTTCAGGCTGTGTGGTTGAAAGATGGGCCCTAGGGCCATTATCGCGTACCTCAGACCAGAGGGCACAGCGAGCTCACCGGTGTCACTGTGGTTGATGGTGAGGTGATCTGAGGGCACCGACGTGCTCAGGACGGAGTCACTGTTTGGGTGCAGGTGGAGTTGGATGCCGGGTGCAGGAGTTCGCTGGCGACAAGGAAGCCGGTGGAAGGGCTTCGGGAGGTGCTTGCTCCAGTTAATTTAGGCTGCAATAGAGAGGGGAAACAGAGGGGAAATGGTCAAAGCAGTGAGGCAGTTCCAGATCAATAGAGAGAGGGGAAGAGGAGACCTATACCACGAGATCGACGGTGACCCGAGGCAGCGGAGCTTGAGCTTGAGCTCGAGCTAGGGCAGCTCTAGGGATGAACATGAGGTGCAGGAGGAAGATCAGGAGTGGGAGAGAGCGAGTGGTGGTGAGGGGGAGGCTCGGGAAGGCCTTTAAGTAGGCGTGCAACAACTCATTGTGGTCCAGTGCACTTGCGAGGCCGTTGTCGTTGCTAGGGGTCACGGGGGCTCGCTTCTGTGTGTCTAGGGTGTTCGTGGAGGTTGTCTACGACCAGGGGAAGGAAGAGAGAGAGCGGGGGAGCGTCAGGGCATCACGCTTGTGAGCGTGCTTATTGGAGCTCTCGGGCGGCCATGGCGTGGATGCGAGGGAGGCAGCAGGAGGGAGAAGTAAGAGGGGGACCAAGGTGTAGCGTACTACACACATCGATGCGAATCGTCGGGCGTGCGGGGGAGGGCCGAGGCCGCCAGGAGCATTGGGCAGAGAGTGGTTACAGTGTCGTGGCGCACTGTAGTGCCCTCTAGAGCGAGCATATGGCTGACATTGCCTTTGTTTAGGGGCCGTGAGCGCGGACAATTGTGTCTGGTAGCTCTGGGGGGTGTAAGCGATGTGGGAGGTGCATTGGATGCTCTGGAGGCATACTTGAAGAGGGATGAGGTCGAAAGGGAGAGGAAACTGTGCTCTCCAGGGGTGAAAATGAGGTTTTCACCCCCAAATGATTGAGCTAGGGATCAGTGGAAGCTACTGGAGGTGTAAGAGGACTAAAAGTAGTTCTGGTAAAAAGTTGAACTCATGGAGAATAGTGGAAGGGGTCAAAACAGGGGTTTTGGTAAAATGGCAGAAGGTGTTTGGTGGTGATCTGAGCAAGTAAATGGATTCTCCTTGCCATAAAATTTAACAGGATCAAATGGTAGATAGAAATAAGGTTTACCACCCAGTTTGTGCTCATTTTAAGAAAGATCAAACTGTAACTTTGGTAAACCCTAGAAATCAACATAAATGGATTTTCTTAGATCAAGCTAAGCTAATCTCTTCTCCTTGAGGCACCACCGTGTGTAGTGTCATAATTTGAGGATTATAGCATGTACACAAAAAGTCAGATCAAAAGGAGACAGTTGGTAGTGCAAAGTTGTTAAATTTGAATCTGGTTAGAGAGGGTTTTGGGATACTTTGATCAAGTTATCCTTCTCTCCAACATGTACCATTTGGTCTAGGTGCATAATAAGACCATTTTAGCATCTGCATAAAGTTTGAGGGCATTTGGACATGTTTGGCAATGTAAAGTTGCTCAAACTTCAAAATGGACAGAAAAAGTTTTGAGGGGTTTTCGGTGATGTTATCTTGTTCTCCAAGACTTGAGGCTTGGCAAGATCATCAAATATGTCATAAGTGACATGCTATAATTTTCTTGGAATTAATGAACAATATTTCCTTTGTAAATATTTCAAAAGCTTGAAATATCCAGAAAGGGGTTTTGATGGATTTGACCAATATTTTGAACATGACCATGTGTTGAAACTCTTATATATGGACAATATATGTCCAATGAGGTTTCCTAAATTTTCTCAAATATTTTTGAAGCTTTAAAATAATTTTAACCTATTAAAGACCATTAGTAGCCTAAAGAAAAAGCCTTTAAATAAAATAATGAAATAACTTTTAAAATAATATTTTTGTGGTTTTTGGGAGTCCTATATCTAGTAGGAGTAAAATATAATTTTTGAAAGATTTTTCACATCCCAGATTAAGTACTTGTAGTTAAAGCCTTATCTCAAGGGGTTTTGGAAAACCTAATTTAGAAAATACTTTTTGGCCAAATTATTTTTGAAAGAAAATATTATGATGTCCTATACACATGGCATGATCATTGGGAAAAGTTTTGGATTATGGAGCGGGAGTATAAGAGCTGGAGAATTTATTTCATTTTTAGAGCACTTGCAAACAACAGACAAGATCCAATCGAAGCAAAGTCCAAAACACTCAAAAGTTTTTGTCAAACCACAATTATTTTCATGTTTTATTAGCTTAAGTGTTGTGCCATGAAAATCACGATGTGACAAGGCCCCCTTCTGTTGATTATTTCTCCAACATTTTTTATTTATTCCAAAAGTTAACTCCCTGAAGTTTCAGGTCATTCCGAGGACTTTTATTTCTGCACAAAAATAACACCATGGAAATTTCGCTAAAACAACGTCAGTTCGGATTACTTCCATTCAAAGCATGCAAATTAGAGTCCAAACCGAGGGCAAAAGAGTTTGGAAAGGTAGATACGTCGGAGACGTATCAACTCCCCCAAGCTTAACCCATTGCTTGTCCTCAATCAATTCAGTTGACAAACTAAAAGTGATAAAGAAAAACGGTTACAAACTCTGTTTGATCTTGTTGTTACAAATATGTAAAGCCAGCATTCAATAACATTTATGTCTCACTTACTGATATCAATGGCATAATCAACTAGAAAGTAATAATAATAAATCTTGGATGACAACACTTTCTCAAAAAAATCATGATATGATACAACAAGATGGTATCTCGCTAGCCCTTTCTGAGACCGCAAGACATAACTGCAGAGCACCCCTGAAGATCAAGGACTAACTAAACATTGTAATTCATGGAAAAAGAGATCCAGTCAATGTCATACTCAATATCTATTAATAACAAGGCATACAAATGACGGTGGTGCTCTCTAACTGGTACTTTTTATAACAGGATGATGACTCAACATAAAAGTAAATACATAGGCCCTTCGGAGAGGGAAGCAGGGATTTGCAGAGGTGCTAGAGCTCAAGTTTTTTAAACAGAGATAAATAATATTTTGAGAGATATGCTTTCATTGTCAACATAACAACCAAGAGATCTCGGTATCTTCCATGCTACATACATTATAGGAGGTTCCCAAACAGAATGGTAAAGTTTATACTCCCCCACCACCAACAAGCACATTCCACGGCTAGATCGAAACAACGGGTACCATCTAACTAACAACAATCCTGGGGGATTTTTTTGCAATTATTTTGATTTGATTTGAGCATGGGACTAGGCATCTCGATTACCAGCCCTTTTCTCGTGAATGATGAGCGGAGTCCACTCATCATGAGAATAACTCACCTAGCATGGAAGATATGGATAGCCCTAGTTGTTACATGAGCAATTCGAGCATATAAAACAGAATTTCATTTTAAGGTTTAGAGTTTGGCACATGCAAATTTACTTGGAATGGCAGGCAAATACCGCATATAGGTAGGTATCGTGGACTTATATGGAACAACTTTCGGGTTTATGGAAGTAGATGCACAAGTAGTATTCCTGCTTAGTACAAGTGAAGGCTAGAAAGAGACTGGGTAGCGAGCAACTAGAGAGCGACAAGAGTCATGAATATGCATTGAGATTAATCAACACTGACTGCAAGCATGAGTGGGATCTAAATCACCATGAACATAAATATCGTGGAGGCTATTTTGATTTTATTTCAACTACATGTGTGAACATGTGTGAAGTCAAGTCACTCGAATCATTCAAAGGAGGATACCATCCTATCATACTACATCACAACCATTTTAATAGCATGTTGGCACGCAAGGTAAACCATTATAAACTCCTAGCTAATTAAGCATGGCATGAGTAACTATAATCTCTAATTGTCATTGCAAACATGTTTCATTCATAATAGGTTGAGTCAGGAACGATGAACTGATCATATTTACAAAAACAAGATAGGTCGAGCTCATACCAGCTTTTCGTCATCTCAATCATTTCATCATATATCGTCGTTATTGCCTTTCACATGCACGACCGAATAGTGTGGATAATAATAATAGTGAACGTGCATTGGACTAAGCTGGAATCTGCAAACAATTATTCAAAGCAGAAGACAAGGTAATATGGGCTCTTTGTTAGATCAACAATAATGCATATGATAACCAGTCATCATTTTCATTGTGTGTTCTCCTCTCGACCAGCAAAGAAAAGAAAATAATTTCAAAGAAACACAGAGAAATGTTTTTGGAATGTTTTCGGAAGGAAGTTAAACAAGAACGAGAAAAACTATTTACACGGGAAAGCTCCCACCAAGCAAAAGAAGAACGAGACATCTTTTTGGGTTTTCTTTAATAGTAATAGTACATAAGACATGGAAAGTAAACTAGCTAGAAACTACAACTATTCTGTTTTGGTTTTTCTCAAAGTTTTTCAAACACACAAGAAGAAAGCAAGAAATGAAATATAAGCTAGCATGGATAATACAGTGAAAAAGAATGAACACCTATAACTGGAATGAGCGTGTGAACATGAATGTAATGCCGGTGCGAAATACGTACTCCCCCAAGCTTAGGCTTTTGGCCTAGGTTGGTATAGGCCGATGGATCAAAGTAGCCCTCTCTGGTGTACTAAGGAGGATCCTGGGGGTTCCACTGGTTGGCAACCTCACGCAGCGTCCACCGATAAATAGAGTCCTGAAAAGGATCATGTGATGGCTCTGGCTTAGGATCTGGAGATCATGTCCCTTCCCAGTATGCATGAATGTCTGCAGGCAAAACGAAGTACCTGCCTGAATGAATATCGAACAAAGTAGGTGTAGGCAAGGTAATAATCTGAAAAGTATCCTCCCGAAATACTAGGTTATAGATGAGTCGCTTTTACATATCATAATGAAGAAACTTATGTTCTAGCATGCTTTCATAATCTAAGTATATAGTGGGTAGCAACTTCTCCTCTTTTTCATAGTGCCTAATGAGTATCTCTAAGCGTCTAGAAAGGCAGGAGGCAAAGATACCTCCGAAAATGGGGGCCTTTCTTACAGTTTAAGCTCAACTGTATAACAACCATAGCGCCTAAACTGAAAGTTCTATCATGAAGTAAAGCATGGTGCAAAATGGCAAGGTCAGGAGCACTGAGGCCTCCACTATCCCAGCGACCAATTAAACATCTACTAGCAAATAATGAGTAGTAGCGCAAGACAGCAAAATGTATACTAGATGCTCTAGCCTCTGACACTTTTCTACCTTCCCCTACGGTAATATATTTATTAAAATCTTCCACATCACTAGGATGTGGTTGCTCGACGTTACCCTCAAAGGGTAATTTACAAACCACACAAAAATAATAAAGCATCATCTCTTTATGCTCAACATATAAATATAACTCTACCGTGGGTGGTGATCTCCTAGCATGAAAATGAATTTTTTTCATGAAAGTATTAGTGAGTAGGAGATACTGATCACACTAGTCGTGGAGGAAGTCGGTGATGCCTGCATTTTCAGCCAAGTAATAGAAATCCTCATATATTCCGGTTGCATTCAAGAATGCGTCACTTGGCCATTCACATGGACGAACCTCCGCGGTGCGAGGAATGTTGTAGTTGGGCTTTTCCTTTTCTTCATTTTCTTTTTCCTTCGAACCCCGGCTCGAGGAGCCTCTCAACAATCTCCTCAACATTTTCTTCCACTGAAAATTTCTGAAATTTTTAGTAACTCAAAATAAAAGTGAACCAAACTCAATAAAATTGATAGCAACTACTCCCATAAGTGCCTAGAGTCTATATCATGCATCAAAACTACTTTGGACCATATAAATTTGACATGCAAGCTCAAGAATAGGGTCACCACCGTAGCAAAAATTTGCAATAAATAAAGCACTGGAACAAAAACTAATTGGACCATTGGAGGAGTCACATACCGAAGAACAATCCCCCAAAGCAGTTTTGTGAATGGAACCTTGAGTAAGGAGATCGAAAATGGCAGCAAAATGAGCAAGAACACGGGTTTGAGCTACGGGTTGATTTTTTTCTGAAGGAAGACGAAGTGGATGGGTGCTGGAATAGGTGGAAGGGACCCACATGGGTCCCATAAGATAGGGGGCGTGCCCAGGGGGGTAAAGCGCTCCCTCCACCCTTGCGGCCCACTGGTGAAGCCCCCTGGTGTGTTCTCAGTGCCAGAAATTCTCAAATATTCTATAAAAATTCATACTAAATTTTCAGGGCTTTTGGAGAACTTTTATTTTTAGGGTATTTTTTATTGCAAGGATAATTCTGAAAACAGACAGAAAATACTAATTTTTCTTTATTTAATCTAAATAACAGAAATTAAAAGGTGGGTATAGAAGGTTGTACCTTCTAAATTCATCCATCTCATGCTCATCAAAAGGAATCCATTAATAAGGTTGATCAAGTCTTATTAACAAACCTCTTTCGAATAACATGAAACCGGAGAGTTTTCGAATAACACTAGGTTACCTCAACGGGGATATGCATGTCCCCAACAATAAGAATATCATATTTCTTTCTGATAGTAGGAAGAGGGAAGTCAAAACCTCCAATAGTAATAGTTGAAATTTTTCCAATAGAATTGATACTATGAACTTGAGGTTTTTTCTTCGGAAAGTGTACCGTAGGCACATTACCATTCACTTGTTTCAATCAATAATAGCCCCTGCAGTATTCAAAAAGGGTCTACCTAGGATGATTGACATATTGTCGTCCTCGGGAATATCAAGAATAAAAAAGTCCACTAAGATAGTAAGATTTGCAACCACAATAGGAACATCCTCACAAATACCGATGGGTATAGCAGTTGATTTATCAACCATTTGCAAAGAGATATTCAGTAGGTGTCAACTTATTCAAATCAAGTCTACAATATAAAGTGGAAGGCATAACACTAACACCGGCTCCAAGATCACATAAAGCAAATTTGACATAGTTTCTTTTAATGGAGCATTGTATAGTTGGTACTCCTCAGTCTCCTAGTTTCTTTGATATTCCACCCTTAAAAGTATAATTAGCAAGCATGGTGGAAATTTTAGCTTCCAATATCTTTCTTTTATTAGTGACAATATCTTTCATTTACTTAGCATAATAAGGCATTTTAAGCATATCAGTCAAATGCATACGCAAAAAGATAGGTCTAATCATTTTAGCAAAGCGCTCAAAGTTATCATCGTCCTTTTTCTTGGATGGCTTTGGACGAAAAGGCGTGGGTTTCTGAACACATGGTTCTCTTTCTTTATCATGTTTTGTAGCAACAAAGTCTCTTATCATCACGTTGCATATTTGATTGTGGGTTATCAAGATCAACAACAGGTTCAATCTCAACATCATTATGATTACTAGATTGAGTATAATCATGAACATCATCATTAACATTATCACTAGGTTCATGTTCATCACCAGATTGTGTCTCAGCATCAGAAATAGAAATATCATTGGGATTCTTAGGTGTGTCAATAACATGTTCACTAGAAGCATGCAAAGTCCCATCAGTGTTCTTTTTCTTTTTATTAGTAGGACTAGCTGCATCAGTATTAATTCTCTGAGAATCTTGCTCAACTCTCTTAGGATGGTCCTCGGGATACAAATATTTCCCGTAAAGCAGCTCGTTTCTTATGAGTAGGAAAATATTTTGCAGATAAGTAGTAAATCATATCATGGGGAATACACACACAACCACGAGCAATAGAATTAAACCATATCTTAGCATCACACTTTAAATAGAAAGGAAATAATTTAAGAATATAGTAATAACAATTTTGTTCCTCATGGGCAAATAGGGTGGCTATATCATTCAGTTTAGTAAGATGTGCCACAACAGTTTCAGATTCATAATCATAGAAAGGATCAGATTCAACCAAAGTAATTAACGCAGAGTCGACATAGAATTCATAATCCTTATCAGCAACACAGATAGGTGAACTAGCAAACGTCGGATCATATTGCATTCTTGCATTCAAAGACTTTTCTTTCAGCTTAGCTAACAGTTTCTTAAGATCATCTCTATCATTGCAAGCAAGAAAGTCTCTAGCAGTTTCCTCATCCATAATATAACCCTCAGGTACAACAAGCAATTCATATATAGGGGGAGAGTCATAATCTTTAGTTTCAATAATACACTATAAAAAGACACATCTGTGACATTTTGGGCCGAACGAATTTTTCTTCTATCATGGTTATGACACTTCTATGACGATAATTGTGACAACACCCGGTATCATCATAGTTGTGGGGGGATCCTACTTTTATGACAAAAATCATGACAGAAAATGGGCTTTCCATCCTGGGCGGGCTAGAGACGCACCTGCATGACATTCTTTGGGCTGTCCTTGACGGAAAAAATCATGATAGAAGTGAGGGCGAGGAAAATTTCGGGGACTTCCTGGTTATGGTGGGTGGTCGGGGCCGAGCGATGCATGGAGGTTTGCGCGTTTCACTCGTAGAAGTATGCACGTGTGTTTGAGGCATTGCAATCTAACTGAACCCGAGCTAGGGGTTGGCTCTAACTGAACCCGAGCGATTGCACTAGCTACGTTACTGAACCCCGATCGATCCCTTGTTATTAACTGAACCCGAGCAATTCCTTCACTACCACTTCTAACTGAAGCCGATCAAAGCTTCTTATTGATAAACAGTTCCCGGCGGGGGTTGGATGAACAGGATCACGTGGTAGTGGAGGTCGTCGTCGCTGGATGAACAAGAGCCTGATCGAGGAGGCGTGGGTGGATGAACAGTAGCTGGTGGAGGCTCGATGAACATGACCCCGTATGTGGAGAGCTGGTTGAACAGGACCCCGTGGAGGGATGGTTGAATAGTAGCCGGTGGAGGCTAGATGAACAGGACCCTGTGGAGGGCTGGATGAATAATAGCCGGTGGAGGCTGGATGAACAGGACTCCGTGGATGAACAGTAGCTGGTGGAGGCTGGAGGAAGTCGACGGTGGATAATCAGTAGCGGGTGGAGGCAGGATGAGGCCGACGGTGGATGAACAGTAGCCCGTGGAGTCCCGTTTTGGAGTACGCCACACCCTTTGCGATGAACATGACCCTTGTTTCGACCATAGGAAGTCGAAGAGAAGTCTAATTCCTCTGTTCTGCGGTACGCCACACCCCTCCCGATCAACAGGACCCCATTTCGACCGTAGGAGGTCGAAGAGAAATCCGTTTCCTCCATTTTGCGGTATGCTAAACCCCTCCCGGTGAACATGATCCTCTTTTGACCATAGGCCGTCGAACAAAATCCTTTTCCTCCGTTCTGCGGTATGCTACGCCTCGTTTCGGCAGTCCCATCCAAGCCGGTTGGCTCCCGATGAACACATGGCGCATTCCGACCCAGTCTGTTGCCTGCCGATGAACAGGACGCGTTCCAACCTAGTCACTTCTCTCCCAGTAAACATGACACTTTTTCCTCCATTCCAACCCAGCCGGTTAGCTGAAGATGAACAAGACAACATCGATGTCGTCCGTTAACTCTCCTCATACATGAACCATGGCCATCTATATGCACGAGTATGCATTTCGAGACCCCACTCATATGTACGTATGTGGCTGTATTTTTTGGCATATGGTTGTATGTACGTTTACATGGTTTAGATTGAACAACCTGAACTACTACATGGGGGGCTCTACTATGACATGTGTCGCTACTTACTCGGCCATGGTTCATCGTTGCAGAGCAACCGATCGACCAGTATGTACGTACATGTTCGCGGCAAGACATACAATGCTACGTACGCTTCAACCGGGTGGGTCCCAGCTGTCAGGGAGGATAAGGACGCACTTCCTTGCGTGCGAACATATAGCTGCTGGGTCTCAGCTATCAGGGGGGAATCATTTTTTTGCCTATAATAAGGACGCACTTCCTTCCATGCGAAGATGTAGCTGGTGGGTGCCAGCAGTCAAGGGGAAACATTTTTTTCGCGAAATACGATGGCCCATCACATGGGTCCCTGCTGTGAGGTGGATGAATTATTATTTTGCGTTTAATTAGGAGGCACTTCCTTGCCGCGGCCGTGGACACAGCTGTCAGCCTCTACACGTACAATACTCTTCTGATGGAAGTTGTTCCTTGACCACATTGACCACGCCGGGCAGAGAGCACCAAGGCGGTGGACGATGACCAGGAGTAGCAAGGGGACAACGCGGAGGCGTGGAAGACGCGGAAGTGGATGCCCACGCGAGAGGAGTACGAGGGTTCACTGGTTTGGCTGCGATGTTAGGCTGTCGTCGCTGCAAAATAACATGGGTTGTGGCTGAGTAGAGGGATGGCCTAGCCAGAGGTTGGAGTAGAGTGGGGCAGTGAGGCCTGCGTGGCAGCAGAGCCGGCCACGGGAGGCAGGAGCAAGCGGCACGACCAGCGCTGGTTTGAGCAGCTGGAGCAAGAAGACTAGAGGTTGAAGAAGCACTATGGTCGTTGGATGGACATCGTACGGTCACGGGAGCTAGAATTGTTCATCTTGACTAATTTGACAAATTCCTCCGTCAACGCCGTCCGTGTGCGTCAACTTAGTAGGCCCACAAGTTAGCCTCCCACAATGGTGGGTCCCAGCTAGCAGGGGGAGTATTCATTTTTTGTGTGCCTAATAAGGAGGCACTTCCTTGCGTGCAAAGATATAGCTGGTGAGTGCGAGCTGTCAGCGGGAGGAAAGTTTTTTTGCGAAATACAGAGGCCCTTCCGGTGGGTCCCAGCTGTCAGGTGGAGGAATAATTATTTTTTGCGTAATAAGGAGGCACTTCCTTGTGTGCGGCCGTGGACCCAGCTGCCAGCCTCTCCACATACAGTCCTCTTCCGATGGATGTCGTTCGTTGATCATGTTGACCATGCCGTGCCGAGAGAACTAGGGCGGTGGACGACGGCGAGGCCTAGGAAGGGAACGACCCGGAGCCAGGGAAGACTCGGTAGTGGTTGCCCACACGGTGGGGAGTACGAGGGTTTACTGGTTCGGCTGCAGTCGTCGGAAAATAATAGGAGGTGTGGGTGAGTAGAGGAATGGCCTGGCCAGCGATGGAGTAGGGTGGGGCGGTGCGGCAGCATAGCCGGCCACGGGAGGCGGGAGCAGGCAGTCCCACCGTCGCTGGTTTGGGCGGTTGGAGCAAGAAGATCAGATATTGAAGAAGCAGCACGGCTGTTGGATTAACATCCCATAGTCACTACGGCTAGAATCGTTTGTGGACTAAGTTGACAAAGCCTTTCATACACGTCAACCTAGTAGATCCACAAGTCAGCCTCCAAATATGTCCCAAACAGCATAAAACCCGAAATTTCTAGCCAGATTCAAATTAATTTAAAAACTAAACATACTAATTTAATCCCAAGAAATTTTACCCGCACAAAAACAATGAAATTTAAAATATGAAAATCCGAAAGAAAAAAGTATTTTGGAACTAATTGCCTATTTGCTGAATTTTTTCATTTTACAGCCCATTTATTGTTACTTATAGCCCATTTCTTATTACTTATAGCCCATTTTCTAGGCAAGCCTGAATGCATCCCTCCTCGCCTTAAAAGATTCCAGCCGAGTAGGGCGTAGAAAAGCAAGTAGGCTTACGTTTGTTATGCTGCAAGATACAAAAATAGCTGGGCTAGCCATTTTCAGAAAGGAAAAAAACTGGGTTGGTCATGTGGTAAACATATGAAATAAAAGCCTGGGCTTGACGGGCCACAGCTCCCGCACAACCCAGTTAATACCCTTCTCCGTCCCGAAATAAAAGAATTACTGCGCGCACTGCTGGGTCTCGGGTGTCTGCCGGTCCTTGTGCAGTTATCTCGCTTATTGACTATGTTGACAGTGGCGTGTGACCCAGATGTCATGAAACCATCAGGAGGAACCCTTTTTTTCTTGTAATAAAGGAGGCACTTGCTTGCCTACTGCCATGATCATGGTGGGTCCATACTATCATCCTCACCATGTACAGTCATCTCCTTATTCCTCTCAGTTGTTGACCATGTTGACAACACTGGAGGGCGGCGCCGTAGTGAGCAAACCAAGGTGGAACACTCAATTTTGTCCTCCTTCCATCCTCGCAAAAAAGACAGAAAATCAAAGACTTGAGAAGGCGTACAGAAGAAGCTAGTGTACTAGTAAAGATACGTTGCTGAGTTTTTGAAAAAAGAGAGACGTGCTCCTGTTCAAATCCAAACCTAGACTATGACTATATATGGTGCTATGCTACTCTGCAAGTAATGAAACTGACATATCAAACATTCGTTTCTCCTCTTCTATACTTACTCTGCCTACCACCAGAAGCTCTGGCTGCAACAACCATGTCCGCTAGTTGCTCATCCACCTACTCTTCAGCAGGCAACAACCAGATATGCGCCAAGTCACCACTCGTACCATCGCCTGTGGGTCTCATCACACCCGCATCGGCGTATGCACCGCAAACGGTTGCTCATTGCAACCCGCTGCCGTTGGTGTGGTGCCACTTCTGCAAATCATGTAGATTCATCTGTCGCATCTCAACCACAATTCGCAACCCTGGTCAAATCTTCTACATATGCCCGATTCATGGGGTAATAATATGTTTTTAAGTGTTGTTCTACTGCTTTGAGTTGTTGATTTTTTTAATAGTTTGGATGATAATCTTCCAATTTGATTCATGCAGAAAAAGGGAGGATCCGTGCGATTTGTATTTCTGGGTAGTTGTTGATGTAGGGGAATGCAACTACGCTGATAATTTGGTTAGCCGAGGAATCCCAATACCAGCAGATTGGGGTGTTGGACAAGTAACTGAAGGAACATCAGAAGAGGAAGATGCAGAGCAGAAGGGTACTAATGTAGTTCCTCTGATCATGGCCAAGCAACAGCTGTTGAACGGCCTTGACGACAATGAGGAGATGAATGAGCTTGTGAAGATAATGGGCAAAATCTATGTGCTCTGTAGGATGATTGTCTCTTTATTTGCAGTGTATGTAGCACTCGTGATGTATTCTGTGGCTATGACATGAGCACTTTGCAGAAACTAGTAGTGAATCAAACTTGTTTAGCAGGCTGGGCGTAGTGTTGTGATCATCTAATGATTTCAATTGACGAAAATCGGGGGGTATCCCCTTTTGCTCATAAATAAATAAATAGGAGAGGCCTTTTTGCTAATAAATAAATAAATTAGCATAGGATCTGTCAGGTCGGCTTTGTTCCCATTCGAAGGCGTCGAGAAAATAGTAGTCCAACAGCAAACTATGTCATAAAATACAAGTTTCATAGCCAAATATGAGTACAACTAAACAACAATGTCATCATGTTTTAGTCGTCATACAATCACCAAACATAAATCAACATACAAAATAAGTGATGTTCTCATAGGAAAATACTAAACAACAAGTTCATCAGGTTTCAGTTGTCATAGCAAACACACTTTCACAAAGTAGATAAAAAACGTCTTCTGACAGGAAAATACGACAAAAGCAATCTAATCATCATCCGTAGCAGCAGCGTCAACAGCTTTGTGATGTGTATCAGTCCAAATTGTAATTCCCCCCAGTCTCATCTTCTTCTTCATCCTCAATGTCATCGAACGTTGGCTTCTTATTGATCAACTCTCGCATGTCCACGGCCCGACAAGCAATATTTTTGCCAGCATCATTGACGTGATGGTTCTCAAAGATATTAGGAACATCTGCGGAATCTTGTACATCAGGAGCAGTGTAAGCATCATCTTGTTGTGCAACTTCATTAAACGAATTCCTCTGCTCAAACCTTTGCAATACTCTCCAGCCATCGTTGCGTGCAAATGTGTCTTCCAAGAAAAATATCGGTGTTGCTTGATTTTCCAAAATAAAGGGCTCATTGGTCTGGTACACCGCCTTGACATTGATGGATTTGGAATAATCATCAGCTCTGGGTTTTGCGATCCTGGAAAACAAGTTATACGAACGACACCACGACAGAACCACACACCGATGAACCTCAAAACTAGAGACATACTGCAACTAAACAATGTCTGTTATGTTAGCATACATTTCAGTTGTCTCTTTGTCGTATGTATCCGTGATCATGATGGCACTATTTTGTGTCTTCCTGCCTTCGTCGTGTGCAAGTGTGTTGTAGCGCACATCTCCAACAATGCAAGATTCATAATGTCTTACCCAAGTATCAGGACCCACTGCTAGTGCGTAAAGGGCATCATCAACTACTTGTCCATCCTCCCGCATCTTTTAACCTATGGTTAGAATATAGACAAGCTGATCGTCTTATGTACTCAATATATCAAAAAACGGGCAGTGCAATTCAAAAGCTTACATGGCTCTTGAACCATTTCGCAAATCCTGCCATAACCAGTTTGTCAATGTTTCTTGGATTTTGCGGCAGTAACTCCTTCGTGTAGATGCTGCACAACATAGTGATCGCGTCAAACATATAAATATATAAGAATGTGCTGCAAGTTTAGTAGATTACGATGTATAAGTTGCAGTACTTAGCACTTACTCGATATAAGGTAGAATCTCAGGATAGTTATTGAACACATACCAAACCATTTTGTCCAAATCTTTAGGTGTGTCGTCTTGTTGACTCTTTCCTGTAACTCGAATAGAACAATCGAAAACATTGAGCCCGGATTGTCTTCACCCAGCTCTTTGCTAAGCTGATCAGCTCTTTCAATGTATTTTGAGCAGAATGTCAATGCTTCTGTAGCAATGTAGGCCTATGCAATGGAACCCTTGGTTCTAGCTCTATTCCTAACATAGCCCTTGAAAGTGTCTAGCCGCCATTCAATAGGGTACATCCAGCCATACCGTACTGGTCCTCTAAGTAGTGGCTCATCGGGTAGATGAACAGCCAAATGCACCATCACATCAAAGAAGGATGGAGGATATATCTTCTCAAGGTCGCATAGGATAGTTGGTATCTTGTCTCTAAAAGGCTCCGAAGCATCTATCCTGATATTTCTACTGCAGAGTTCCCTGAAGAATTGTCCCAACTCTACAACTGCTCTGTATATGTCAGGGCGGCCCAATACTCTAAGGATAACAGGTAAAACCCTTCGAACTAGGACATGGCATTCATGAGTTTTCAACCCTTGTACCTTGTTTCGATCTGCACCGACTCTCCTTTCAGGGTTGGAAGAAAATCCATGTGGGAATCTCACACGTGACAGGACCTCGCAGAATTCTTTTCTTTTTACCTTGTCCAAGATGTACACAGCTGGTGCCATATCCATGGTTCACCTTCATCTTCCACATACAAATCCTTTCTGATACCCAGGTGTGTCAAATCAATCCTAGATTTTAAGGTATCTTTTGTCTTGCCTTCAATATTAAGAAGTGTGCCGATAGTGTTGTCACATATATTTTTCTCGATGTGCATCACATAAAGATTATGCCGCAGATCCAAATCTTTCCAATACTCCAAGTCGCACAAAGTGGACCTGCGGGTAAACAATAATCTCTCTTCTGCCCTACCACGCTTTATTTTCCCACTACCATTATCAGGATGGTTTCCTGGTGTAATATGCCTAACCTTCTCTAATTCCACTTGCAACTCATCGGCGGTGAGCCTCTTTGGTGCATCACGGTTTCATGCTTTGCGTTGAACACATATCTTTGGTATTTTGTAGGACACGGCTTGTCCTTGGCAAGGAAATGGCGGTGTCCAATGTAACAGATCTTGCTAAGTATTGCGTATGACAGCGGATTCCTGTCACAGCGAACATGTGCATCGTAACCATGTGTCGTTTGCCTTGACATAGTGCCCAAAGCCAGATAATCATGGATGCACCAAATTATAACAACATGTAGAAAGAAATCAGCTGGTGAGTTGCTATATAGGTCTCGAGTGAGAACACCCCTCCATAGCTGTTGAAGTTCCTCCCCAAGAGGCTCTATGAATAAATCAAAATCCTTTCCAGGACTTTTTGGACCTGGGATGAGCAAGGCCATCATGTAGTTTGATTCTTTGGTGCAGACATTTGGAGGCATGTTGTAAGGGATAACAAGCACTGTCACATGCTATATGTCGTGCTATGGTGGCCAAATGAGTTAAATCCATCTGAAGCTAAGCCAAGTCTAATATTTCTCAGGTCAGCAACAAGTTTTTGGTGTTTGTCATTGAAGTTTTTCCAGTCACTACCATGAGATGGATGGCTCATTACATTCTGATCTCTGTGCTCCTGGTTCCTAGAATGCCATAGTACATCCTCTCTCGTTTCAGCATCATGAACTAGCCTCTGCAATCTTGGTATAATTTGGAAAATGTCTCAGAACATTATGAGGAATCCTCTTCACAACATTGCCATCTTTCCATCTTGATGATTTTCATTTTGTGCATTCACTTAAGTTGGCATAATACTTCTGGAACAGAACACAATTATTCTTACAAACATGGATAATATCATATCCAATTCCAAATGCACGAAAGAAATTCTTCATTTTAGTGTAGGTGTGTGGTAGCTCAGATGCTTTTGGGAAAGATTTGCGGAAAGCACCCAACATCCCATCGAATGATTTGTTGGTCATCCGCTCGGATGTCTTCACCTAAAGAAAGGTGAACATAGCTGAGAATACTAACAGCTCATTTCCTAGGGTGACAGCCACGTTGCATTGTTCCAACATTTGGGCCCACCATTTTTATTCTGCTGGTGAATGTTCACGAAATGCACGAGCATTTCGTAGCATTCTTTCAATGTTGGTCAAACTCACTGGCTCCGCCACCACCACCTCCTCCTCCTCTTCCACCTGAGCATCAGGCAAATCAAGATGGTGATCTGCTGCTTCCACATAGTCAGTAACATTGACGTTCAAAGCTTCACCATGATGAACCCACCTAGTATATGTAACCAACATCCCATACAAGTATAGATGATTTTGCATAGTTGACTGGGGTCTTGTAACTAAATTCATACAACTGCTACATAGGTAGAGCACATCTGATTTCAGACCACCGTAATCAGCTCTGATAAAGTTCATGAAGTTTTCAACCCCCTCGACATATGGAGCGGAGAATCTTCGAGCAGAAGTTATCCAAGTCTTTTCCATCTGTTAGACATACAAATTAGTTCTTCTACTAGATATTACAGGAAAAACATATATGCTTTTTTATGAGGTCCAGAAAAAATACCTAGGTCGATGTGTAAAGCTATGGCAACATATTTGCACAAGCGTATCTAAGTAATAAAATATATGTAAAGCTAATTCAGCAAATAGATTTGAGTGCTAAATTATGGCAGGCTGTTTCAACAGTCAATGAGGACGAGCACACAGCCATCGAAGGCCATCTTAGCAACAAATATCGAGTATAAAATGGTGTAGAGCTATTTCACCTAACAGATTGGCTACTAGACTAGGGAAGGGGAAGAGAAGGTGGTGGTGGCGGAGCCAGTGAGTTTAGCAACTAGTCGGGCGTGGCATGCCATCTCAGCTAAGCAGATTGAGTGCAGAATAGGGCAACGAAGCTTCTTAAGGAGCGCATATTGACTATAAACTACTTCGGCAAACACTAAGATTAAAAGCACCTATCAGCTAATATTCAGCGCTACTCCTACATGGACGGGGCCTCAGTCTAGAATACTCGTACCGTGGGAGCAGCTGACCGCTAGAGGACAACTGTCTACGAGAGCGTATTGTGGGAGCGAGAGAATCGTAGTGCGTCCCCTCGACCAACCGCGGCGCCGATGTATGGGTGCGGCGGGGATGGCGACTTTGGCAGAGCGAATGGAGTGGAGGGGGCCAGGGGGAGGGGGTTTTGGGAATATTATTGGCTAGTTGGCCGAAGGTCGGTTGAATTTGGGATTTGGGTGATATTTGGGGGGGGGGATTTTTGCGCGGTGGGCGGGGGAGTTTGGTGCATGGTCGGTTTCTCCAAGTGCAGTCACATGTGTCAGTGAAGACGCAAGTCGAAGCGCGTTCCGTTTGTGTGAGCCGTGTGCATGACCGACCGTGTGAGGGGTGCAATGCGACCGCGGCAAGATTGTTGTGAGTGTACCGCCTTTTTTCCTTTTAAACTTGGTGCTTTGCCCCCTAAAAAAAGTTGGTGCTTCGCGCGATCCATCGATACTACTAGTAGTAGTTCGGTAATCCCGAATAAAATGGCGCGACCGGGTCTTTTCCCGCACGATATGGTGGGAGGTTTAGCTTAGTTGGTTTATTTAGGACGAGTAATGCTAACCATACGTAATCCCAGTTACGTAATTAATGTAATGTGAAACGTGTGAGCTGTTGATTGGAGATTGGGGGAGGGAGGGGCCCACCACCATGAAAATCATGGGGAGAGAGAGATAGGCAATTTACGTTAACCCTTTCGTAGGTTCCCGTAGATGTAAAAAGATGTGAAATGCGTGAATGTGTAGTGGACGTATTATTGGAGTGCCTAAGATAAATTGTGTATGTAGACCCGATGTGTTTATTTACTTCACATGTTAGCTTTGTCTCGGGTCAAACCTTCTAAGTTTATACACACAAAAATGAATCATCATTCCATATATTTTCATACTCCTACAATATATCTTACTATTATTGTGAAAGTTCATATACACAGGACGATATTCATGGAAACGCGACATATTTTCATTATTTCGAACTTTTATAGGACAGAAAAATAAAAGAAACCCGACCCTAAACCTATTCTACGGCGGTTCCCGACATCCTCCATCTACGATCTTCATGTACGGGGGCATGGTTCAAGACCCGTGAAGTGGAGGTGCGGTCTCCGACGAGGAAGAGTAGAACACGGGAGACGGACCGGCTAGTTGGCACACTATGCCCTGCCGCCTCCCATGCCCTACTCATTCTTGAAGAAGTCCCCGATCTCGGTGGTGCCGGTGGACGTGAGGTCGATGATGATCGACGTGGATGGTCTGTCGCTTCACATGCCACATGTGCCACCGAACGTTGGACGGCGGCAAGTAGGACGTGTGGCTGAGGATGCTCCTATCGTCGGCCGCCAGCGTGGCCACTGCTTGTGGGATCACGTCCGTGTCCGGCTACGCCGACTTGAGCGAAGGCGGTGACCTCGAGCTTCATCCCTGAAGACAAGCTCTCCCACAGAGCGTTCGTGCTCGCGGTCATGGCGGATTTGGTGCCAGGTAGCAGGACGATGCACTATGGTATGGAGTTTAGCTGTGTGTTTCCACTTTAAGTAGCGCATTCCGGCGAGGCCAAGCGTCTGGGTGCGTCATTAAGTCGGTGGAGTTGGTTCCTTGGGCACCAAACCTCTTAATGACGGCATACGGACGGAAGGCATGAATGCGGGTAGCTGGCGCCACCTGGGTTCCACCGCGCGATGGCACGAGGGACAAGGGTTTTTGTGTGCCAGGGTAGTCAACTACGGTCGTGGCAACGTTGGAGATGCCCTTTGCTCACATGTGATCCCCACAAGTCATTGAAAAAGCAAGACAACCCGGCATGGTCTCAGGTCTTGGGGATGCATTTGGCCACGCTACAACACTCCGTGGACGCGGCACAGCGCGCGCACACTTCGGCACCCCGTGCATCTTTGACAAGCCGGGTGTTGATCCGCTGGTCATGCCATAGCGCTAACGCCACCCTCGGCAACCTGAAGCCGACCTTGTCTAGTGACGATGAGTGTGTCACTCACCGTGGTCGCCGTGTCCAGAGGCAGTGCGGGAGGTGTGCCACGTTGTTGGCCCACATGACCCACATGAATGGTTGCCGGTGGCGTGTAGATCATGGGCCAACTCCTCCATTGTACTAGTCTATGCCACATCGTCCCAATAGGTGTGCCCCACATGTCTGTTTCCTTATTTTCCTGGCCAAATTCGGGCGTTAGTGCTCCATGTTGCGCATTAGGCGCAGAATAGGTGGTCTTTGTGCCCTGGTTCAAATGTGGTACAGTACCAAGTTGTTACCCTAGCCCCAAGTGCGGTTGTTTTGGTTACGGTACCACCCTTTTCCTTTTCAACTAATGAAGCGTAACAGTTGATTAAGTAGCATATGGTGTGCTATTGTAGGTGTCCGACTGTTTGAAGGAATAATTGAGGTGTGCCCAGTACGTGTCCACATTTAGGGGTCCAACTTACTATGTTCCGGCAGTAGTAACTATACTAGTCCGTGCGTACTCCCTCTGTTTTTATTTACTCCGCATTTTAGCTTTACTCAAAGTCAAACTTTGTAAACTATGTCAAAGTTTATGGACGTAAATAATAAAGTATACAATAGCAAATCAATACCATTAGATTCATTATTGAATATACTTTCACATCATATAGATTTTCTATTGTAAATGTTCATATTTTTTCTAAAAATTGGTCAAATTTTATGAAGTTTGACTTCAGTCAAACCTAATATACAGAGTAAATAAAAAACGAAGGTAGTATCTTACTCCGTGACCAAGACGGAAGGGAAAATGAGAGAACTTATTGTTTATTTGAATCGTTCAAGTATAATCATGTGGCATTGCTTATTTCTCATTCCTCTCCAACCCTCTTCTCCATCAATCATGCTGCCCTCAGGTCGAGTCCATCCTCCCGCATGCCTCATTTGAACATTCCGCCGAGTATCTTTGGCATGTGGCCTAGACCATGCTTGTATTTCCAATGTTGTAATTTGTCCGACATGCATACAGACAAACGGTTCGTTTAAAGTTTCACTTTGCCTCCACTACGTGTCGCTTCCCATCTTAGTTTTGACATCCCATTCGTTTCATGCCCCGACACATCTTCACGAAATCAATTGATGTTGAGAGATCAAGTGCGTGTCATGCAAGGAGATAAAGGTTTGGCGAGTTTCTATGATAGAAATGACCCGCACGTTCTGTAGGGGATCAGAGGGAGTATATTGTATGTTTGAAAGCAAAATGAACATACTGTACCCACCCTAGTCCTCTTACAATCGATCTCCGGACCCTGAGATGAAACCAAGAGAGAACAAGTGGGTGCATGTGTGATACCTAAGGCGGATTCAAAATTTTGAACCAGTGATCATAGCATCAGAAAATCATATATAAAGGGTATTCAATGTTCGTTTCACTTTAGAATGTACAATATACTCCCTCCGATCCTTTCTAGTTTATATATAAGTTTTATGTGTAGTCAAAGTATCTCTACTTACAGAAAAAAGTATCAACATTCAGCAACGCCCAATCAATATTGTTAGATTCGCACGTACTCCTAGATTTGTACTCAAAAGAAGATGGTTTACAATATGTTTTCATACACATAGACGTGCTTGTTATCGCGCATGCTCTTCCTACTAGGATTTCACCATGTATAGCCAGTCCAATAGTAACTTCTTTGAGCTCCCTGTCCAATAGAACTGGTGGAGTACTAACAATCCAACATCTGCAGTATAGTATGGAGTGCTCATAGTACTAGTAGTATACTCCCTCTATTTTTATTTACTCCGCCGAAAACGGATGGAGTACTAGTAATACTCTGCCGACCTCTCTCTCTTATACTACCTCCTTCTTGGTTTATTAGTCCTCTTTGTAATTTGTGCTAATTTTTTGCCAATGATTTAACTAATGGAATGTTAGTGCATGTTAATAAAATTAGATCGTTGGATATGTATTTGAACATAACTTTTAATGATATAATTTTGTTCGTTAAATCTATGGTCAAACTTTGGCACATATTACAATGGAGACCAATAAACCAGGACAGAGGTAGTAGTAGTAGTATAAATGACGCGGACAGGGGAGGGGGACGGACGTCAGTTTGCTCTCAACTGCGGTCCCACAAGCGAGCGAAAACGCAAGACGAAGCGCGTTCCATTTAGTGAGCGACGTGGCCGGTCCAGCGTGCCGGGTTGCAACGCGAACGCGACAAGAGTGATGTACAGTCAAAAACGATTGACTGGTCATCACCAAAACCATTATTGACACCAGAACTTTCGCTGCTCGGCCTACACCGGCCACTGCCACAAAACCACACCTCCTCTCCATTCCATTCCCTCACATTTCGATCCCCCAGCCTGCATCAAGGGTCCCCTAGTTTGCCGGAAAGACATGGTGCACCACAAGATCACGTACAACAAGATGCCGACGCCGAAGCGCTGCGCAGAAATCACGGCGGTGGTCAGCGCCACAGAGCTCCATTCCCAAGCTCTCTTTGCGGCGGGCCAATCCCCGATTTCTCTGGAGCCAAGCTCCGAAGAGGAGGAAGCCGATCCAATGTTCATGGCCGAGGTCGCAGCACAGAAGTCCCCCTATGCGCATGGGATGATGGACGTCGACTTTGTGCCGGTGTCTGGGTCCCCCATGGTGTATGTGGACCAGCGGTTCAACCTGGCAATACTAAAGGAGCACCGAGAGGCGGAGGCTCAACTCGACGCAGAGCGTGAGGATGCCGCTGCCATCGAGGCCCTCCTGTAGACAAAACCGGATGTGGTGGATGTGAACCGAGCAATGGAGGCTCAACTGGATGTGGAGCATGCGTATGCCGCTTCTATCGAGGCCCTCCTACCGGTGGAACTGGACTTCCTGGAATTGAACCGAGTGGCGCAGGATCAACTCGACACGGGGCGCGTGGATGCCGCTGCCATCGAGGCCCTCCTGCAGGGTCCTGGACTTTAACCGGGCGGTGCTCGCATCCGTGCATAGCGCCCGCACACTCCGCGTGAATGAGTAGCTGGAGGCCGAGGACAACCGCGGTGCGGAGACAAAAGTCGGCAGCTACGGCTGGTTCACGCCGGCAGCCAAAGATGACGAGGTCGTCTCGTTCTGCGTGCAGTGATAGTTTTTCTTTATGTTGTTGTTTTTAGCGATTTTTGCTGTGTAAAAACATATATTTATGCAAGTTGCCCGACTTTCATCATTTGGGTTAGTCGACCATTTCAGGCAATTGGATGAATATCCTACGTCTCCTAACCCTTCTTCCTCACCTCTTCTTCTTCCCCAACAGACCACCGCATGGGTCGTACGGATCTTCCCCAACATGCGGTTGGATAAACATACTGTATGAACGAAAATTATTTGTCAGTGGTAGGATGGCTAAGATTGGTTCGATCACATGCGGTAGCACGTGTTAGTGAGGGTGCGTTCCCTTGGTTGGGTTTGCAGCGTGCAGGAGCGACTATGTGAGGGTGCGCTGCAACCGCGACAGCCGTGCGCAAGTGTACCTACTTTTCATTTTGAAAACTCTAGGCAAGCTTGGTAAAAAATGTGTGTCGAAGTATGGCAATGCAAGCCCTAGACCCAAGCAAGATACAAGTACGGACGTAGGAGTAATACTTGTGTTAAAAAAGAAAGGTGGGGTTATCCTTCGACGGATTGATCGATACAAATCCTTGTTCGATGTGTCAATTAATGCGTTTTTTTCTCCTATGCCCAAAGAGCTAACCATCTCACTCCTCATCGCTTGTTTAATGCAGCGCCATGCAAACCAACCTACTCACTTCCGCATGCATGCAAGGGTATATTGATGTCCTTGGTTGCTAGTACGAGGCAAACCCCATCAATTTTGCCTCGATTAGTGTTAGTGGCCTTCTGCAAAGTGTAATTTTGATATACTGGCCTTGTGTACTAAAAAATGGAGGCAGTAACTATTTGACTTCCTTCCCCCCTTTTTTGCGAAATGACTTCCTTCCCCATTGCGGTGATGTTGACGATATCTCAAACATTATGGTTTGGCAAAGTGCGTTCGATGGAGAACACCATTGAGGGAGACCACGTTAAGTCATTCGCAAGTGCCGCCTGCAAGATGATACGACCGCCTTATTTGCATCCAGGAAGTCCATTGAACGGAAGGATGCGTAAATGTACTAGTACTACACAATAGCATCGTTCGTCCAAGTTAGTGATGTAAGGTGGTTTCTCGAAGAAGACGATGGAGAAGCAGAGTCAACAAAGAGTGAAATGATGGTTGCTTCATCCGTGCTTTATGATTTGACACCTCACTGCTTTGGGATATTCATAGAAGGGACTGAGGAGTAGACTCTGTGCTCTATACTGTACATGTGTCCAAGCACGGGAGAAAGAGGAGAGAGGTTGCATTTTTCTATTCCTTCAATCAATCAATTAGGGAGCTTCGGTTCCATCTTTTTGGCTTTGGCAGCACCGTCCACAATGGTTCCCATCGATGCCAAAAGCTATTTTCACATTTGGCTACACATTGTGCTATTTCCACTTGGTGTTGCTCCTGTGTGCTATCTATACAAATGTCGATTATATTAATCTAAAAAATTATAGTATCAAGATTAGTTAAAAGGAGGTGATTTTGCGGCATGGATGGCGAGGGGGGGTGTTATTTTTAGAGGATGCTGGCCTAGCGGTTTGCTAACATGCAGTCCCACGTGTTAGTGCTTTACCAAGACGATCTGTGTCCCACATGAGGCAGAACAATAGTAGAAGCAACACGTGGTTAACTTGAAGAAGATGAGGAAGAAGCGGATTCAGCAACGAGTGAAATGATAGTTGCTTTCTCCCTCCAACTTCTTTTTTTAGAATTACTAGCAAGATGCCCGTGCGTTACACAAAGTTGATGGAAAAGGTAACCACAACTTATAAACTGACGGATGGAGTACTAGTTACAATGATGCATATAATTGCCTCCAAATGTGAGCAAAGGGATCACACATGTCTGTATTGACTGGAAAGAGAATGCAATAGCACAATAAGAATTAAGGCCACGATGATGCAATCATAGTGGTGGTTACAGGTGGCAAGAAGAAAGATCCATCGATCAACGTACGACCTACTCCTCCTCGACTCAGTGCGCCGGGCCACCGACCGACGGCTTAGCAGCCATGGCTTTTGTGGCGAGATCAAGGTGCTTCTCCGCAAAGGCGTCCAATGCTTCTGGCCAGTTGAGGAAGGCCAACATCGTAGCGTCCTCACCGGCCTTGTAGATGCGTGTGTACATGACTTCCTCGTACACGTGGATGTGCAGGTCGATGAATTCTTGCAGGGCGAGGCGCCTCGCAGCGAGTGCGACCTCCGAGTGGACATTCTTTGTTGCATCGGTGGGAAGTCACAGGGCCACCGGTACTTGAAAGAGGTTCTCGCCATGGAGGCTGATTAGGGTTGTAGGGAATGAGGAGCCCGGGCGTGCGGGCTGGAGGAGTACAGCGATGTCATCCGCGAGCTTCTTGACGAAGGTGAACTTGTTGATGGTGGCAACAATCATCTGGTCCAACTGAGAGTCGTAGCTGGCATCGATGATGGCAATGAACCAACAGGTCACCAACACCGTCTAGAGATAATCCTCTATGCCATGGCGCAGGCCGGTGTCGTGGACCATCTGGCACAGCCTCTGGCCGCTCGCGTGCATCGCCGCCATGGGTCTGGAGTGAGCACTTTTGCGCTTAGTGTAGGTGCTCTGGTGCGTACGATGTGCTAGATGCATTGGACTGGAGGCGTGCCTTTATATCTATGCAAACTACATTGCATTCACATCATGTTGCCTCTTTTCCCCTCCTCCTACCATTACTTCTGTCATGTATTCAGCATGCTAATTGAAGGAGGATGCATCATTGGCTGTTCAACATTTCGGGACCGTTACCCTCTCCCTCGTCTGCATTAAACCCATATCGAGAACTATCTTTGTTTACTAGTATATGTCAAATCGAATAGTACTATGCCGCCCGCCGCACGCCCGACTGAACACACCTCCTCGCATCCATCACACGCCCCCATTAAAATCGCACGCAAACCGAGAAATCTTGTATTTTAAGTAATCCATGGGTTCCACTGTTAGTACAATGTGTACATGACTTGCAGGCTAGCTACAGATTCGTACAGAAAGTTAAAAAGAAACAAATCCATGCTTAATCGTGTATTCTAGGTACTGTGTGGGTTCCACTGTCAATACATTAGCGAAATAAGTATATATTAAAAAATATAAAAAACTAAACCTTAGAATAGAATTCGAACTCAGGTCATCGCGTTGCCAGCATTCGGCCCGGACAAGTACAATAGATGTTCGTTGTGACGATGCAAGAGATATATCACTATAGCAATGAGCCCGTCCGTTGCAATGGATCCAAAGTAGAATAATATATATTCACAAATTTGAAAGAAAACAATTTACTCGGGATATACATATCACTAAAAAAATCTTATGTTTCACTCCAAATATATTCTTTGGGTTGTTTTGATGAGGTAAGCGAGGAATGTGGTTGGTTTAAAGATATTAAGGAGTTTTTTGTAAACTGGAGCAGAGAAGTGGGAATTGTTGCAAAAAGGCCACAACTTACATCACAACCGTTAGATGCAGATCTAATGATCAAAAATGGCGGATGGCAGACATGCCATCATCACCAACTGAGTCTTTTATAGGAGTAGAGATTACTTTGTCCCTCCAACTTAACTGCGGGAAAGGTGCAACTTTGTGATTTGACGCCTCATTGCTCATTACGACACCGGCGCCATGACTTGGGTCCTTCACCCCTACTGCTCTGCACTGTTATATCGGTATGGCAAGTGGACCCAGTTGCTTGATGTCCCACATGTCGGCGAAAGGGACTAGACCATTTATGACAGCGAGCAGTCCACTCTTATGACGGAGGAGTACATGACACGGCAGCCAAGTGAACTGTTATTTGTACTGTAGTATTACTATAGTTTTGTTGTTTTGCACGATCCATCGATACAAATCCGATTAAACAGGCAAGGGTGGGATTTTCCCCGCTTGGTAGATGATACTGCCATACATTTCAAAGGCAATTTTAATGTATGCAAACTAGATAATTAAGTAACAATATGAGATCTAGTAAAACTAAAAACACATATGATTTATTGTGTTAGAGTGTAGTAGTAGTGTTGTATTGCATTGTTGTTAGATGTAACATGTGAGAATGTGTAGAGATGTACTTTTGGAGGGTGTACAGAGAGAAATTGGGCATAAAGTGGATTCAAATATTTGTATTCGTCTTCGTAGCATTTGTAACTCATATCTACAGTTTGTACAGTAGACGTGAATGCTTGTTCGCTCTTATGAAACCAAAACAATTATAATGGGTGGCGTGCTCCAATTTAGGCACTGGCACGTTAGCCTACTAAGCTCAACAGAGAGAGCGAGAGAAGAGATAAATACACGGCGGTCAGAGTATTTCAAGCGAAAAGCATAACACGGTAATCGGAGAATACGCTCATTATGGTCACTATATACATTTTGTGGTGATTATACGGTCACTTGCTCACCGTTCAGCATCTGATTGCAATCTGTTGACCGGCCAAATAGTCTACATGGCACTATGTTGACTAGTTAAATTGACCATGTTCCTTGTGGGTCCCACCTGTCAGTTCGCATAGGAAAAAGGCAAGATAAACACAAATTTGTGCAGGCACGACAAGACTCCAACCCGTGCGTGGGAACCACCTGGTTGTGTATGTGTTTGTCAGGGCCTGATGTGTGCACATGGATCTGTAGATTGAGCACTTGTGCGTGAGAGTGTTTGTTGGTCGTGTGGTGTGTGCATGCATGTGTGCGTGTGTGCATGTGAGTGTTGCGGGCGTGCGTGCCTGTGTGTGACGTGTGGGTATTGCATGCGTGCGTGGCTGCATGTGTTTGTGTGAGTGTTGCGTGCATGTAGTTCATGTGCATGCAGGCATGTGTGTATAATCACCACACCAACTCCTGTGTGTTAAAATAGACGGCTCAGCATACCAATACAAGGCCACCTTGTCCATTGTGCCCGCGGTCATGACTTCAAACGACCGTCCAATATTTTTTTATCGTTTGTTTTCATTCTTATACACGCCGACAGGTGGACCCATTGGTAGTGAGCTAATGTGATGCAACACTAGAGGTGCCACGTCGAGCGTTTAACTAGTAAACTAGTCGTGTCTTCAGCAAATACAGAGTTGTACGGTGAGCCTGTGACTGTATAATAACCAGAAAACGTAAATGCTGATAAATGATTAGATTCTGAAGTCCAATGTATGTATCATGCTTTTGCTTCAAATACAATGGTCGTCATTCTATATATCGCGAGAGAAAGATGAAACATGTGTGAATGTGCTCGGGGTGTAACTTTAGAGGACCTGGAGATAGTTTGTGTGCGTACGTGAAAGGGGCGTAGAGGCTACGCTAATCAACTTTGGAGAATATTGTAGAGCCACTCAGTTCACCAAGCATATCATCTAGCCTAGGAATAGGATGACGATAACGAATAATAATATTATTAATGCCTCTACAATCAACACACATATGCAATGTACCATCCTTTTTCGGCACTAGAATAATAGGAACAACACAAGGACTAAGGGATTCGCGTATATAACCATTGTCGAGACGCTCCTGTACTTGACGCATAATCTCTTTTGTCTCCTCTAGATTGGTACGGTATGAATAACTTTATATATAGTATAAAAATATAAAAATTCACAATGCGAAATAAAGATCATTGGGGGCACCATGCAATGAAAATTAACGTTCATACTCCTCCATATAACTTTGTATGTTGTATATATGTTGAGATTCTAAAATACTTTTTTGGCCACACTTCGTGTGGTTTTATTCAAAAGGAATGTTGTATGTGAAATAAACGTGAAGAGAGGGCTTTTTAGATCAATGGGGTACGTCATGTAACATGTGTGAATGTGTAGTTGATGTATTTGGCAGGGCCTAGAGAGGTATGTGCATGTATTACGTCTTCCAGAGATGAATGGATAGAGGGGCCGGTGGCGGGGGCGTGGGAGAGATAGCACGACAAATGAGAGGTCTAGACAGAGAGATAGACGAATAGGATGTCACGGCAAGGATACCCTTGAGTGTGTATATGCAAGGGGGGAGAGGATAGAGGCACTAGGAGAAAATATTATGTGTGGTGTCTATATTGATATGTGTGGGTGTGAGAAGATAACGAGACCTGGGGGCTTAGGGTGTGTCACCGCGTGACGTCCGGTGGGCCGAGGTGAGGCCCTTGGCTCGGTTCCGTCCCGCGCCACATTGATCGGCCCGTCCAGCATTTCGGGAGACCCATGGAGGACTAGTCATACTAGACAAAGATAGCAGAGTCGTGAAGGACTCTGTGTCCACTGACAAAGCCGGCTGGGAATTGTAACCCCAGGTCCTCGGACTAAGGTAACCCCTTATCTCTGATTACTATTCAACCAACCTAACTTGAAGGGGCATCCTAAAGAATGCTCTGCTAGAATCATACTCGTCAATTAGGAAGAGAGGTGGAGACAATGCGTGAGAGACAGACCTAAAGATAATGTGTCTGCGGGAGACACGTAGGTAGGTCTACGTATATACAAAGGGTCGATAGGGATTATGTGTGTGTATGCTTCTGAGAGGAAGAGTGCTTGTGATAAAGGTTAGTGTAAACAGTCGTAAATGGTTACAAGAGTGTGGGAGGGTTATATCGAGAGCATGTATGCGAGAAAGACACCTCGGGGGAGAGAGTGTGAGAGACCACCGATGGATATACACCGTGTGCGCGTATGTGTGAGAGAGAAAGTCAGCGTGTGTGTGAGGAGGGGCCTATTGAGAGTGAAACTACACGTAAAAGACTGATGTGGACATTGATTAAAAATATAAATTGTATCCAAATATTAGGATGGGATCATGATATTTCTGATTCGCGTAAGGAACGGTCATTAATCCATCAGACACCTATATTCTATCGAATTTGAGCATGTCTACGTTATTATTCGACATAATTGATCCACAGAGTTAATATGTTGAACTCCATACAGTGCATAGCTTTAGCAATCGAATATAAACATGAGTATAGTTCATGTTGTGTGTGTAAAGCACATTATACATACAAAAGTTACATGCTGAACATTATAAATAGCTAGCTATGAACTAGCATACATTTGAATTCAACTTAAGGTGTTTAAAAAAATTCAAATTCAACACGAAGTCCATTCAATTATTTTAATTCGATATCATGGCATTCGTAAATCATACCTAAATTATGGGGGCACCAATATTTGCTCTGCTTTTGTACATAATAGCATATATAGTCGTGTACGAAATAGATTCAAATTTACCTCCTCCATTACAAAATAATCGTAGTTATAGGATTTTCAAGTGTCAAAATTTCAAAAAGAAGCGCATAATTTAATGAGATTTTCAAACATACAAGGTCAAATTTAATGTTGTCTATTTAGGTCAATCCTCAAAGTTGAAGAGTACTCCCTCCGTTTTTATTTAGTCCGCGCATTAGCTTTGGTAAAAGTCAAGCTTTATAAACTTTGATCAAGTTTTAAAAAGGATATTAACATAAGCAATACAAATCAATAAAATTAGATTTGTTATTGAATGTACTTTCACATCATATAGATTTGTTATGATAAATGTTTATACTATTTTTTATAAACTTGGTCAAACTTTATGAAATTTGACTTCAATCAACTCTAATATGCTGAGTAAATAAAAATGAAGGGAGTACTCTAAACATGAATGCTTCTGTTTCAAAATTTCAAACGAAGCGCCAAAATAGCCTCTCCTCGCCCGAAACCACGTGAGACCAATGTTTGGTAGAAGGAAATTACTTTTCTAACTCCGGCCCGACGTCCAAAGGTCTAAACCGGGGTAGGTTTGTAGCTTCATCTAGACGCCATACAACTGCCTCCGAAAACATTGATACACCATGGCCGCCTAAGCACACATGTGCTCGGCCGAAATCGCTCACGCCCACTAACACCTGGGATTACCGTCCTACCCCCGACCCGTAGTAGGTCCACAATTTAAGAGGGGGCAAATAGTGAACTTTCCCCCAAATTTCAAACAAGCGCGTGCCATCTATTCAAAAAGACCAAAAACAAGCATGTCCCATACCGAAACATGGTCCCCCTTAGCTCCCCCGCTCCCTCTCCCCTGTCTGATTCCCCATTCGTACTCCATGGGCATCAAAACTACCTCTCCACCAGCCGCGAAACCCTGGCGTCCACCGTCCGCCACCCCATCCCACCCATCAACTGCCGCCCTCCTCCATCACGCCAGAGCCGATACCCCGACATCGTCGTCCACCGCAACCACAACCTCAACGCCCTCCACGGATAGTAGTTGAAGCCGAGGCCGAGCTGCCTCCAGGATGCCGATGGGTGTCGAATCCGAGCCAGTTCAACCATGCCGTCCTGCACCTCACCGCTACCGCTCCAACATCGCCACCGTCCACCGCACCGAAGTTGTTCCCGCTACACCATCCTTCACCGCCACGGATCTTCTTCCACTTCACCGACAGACGGCCACAACAACACATTCAACAATTTGGCAATGGGTTCTTCCAAGGCTCGACGCTCCTCCAAAACATCGGTTACCTCGGTAAAAAGAAGAACATCGCCGCGATATACGGAGGACACAACACTGGCAACTGGAAGTGGTATTCCTCTTCCCTTATTCGTGCAAATCTTACGTGTCTGCTTGCACGGTATTCATCCCACAGGAAGACACTAGTTCACCGCCTCGTCCTACACCTTCTTCATGATACTAGATGTTCCTACTAACTCGCGATTCACAAGGTTTCTCCTCATATACTATTTCACCTTAGCTAGAGTTCTGTCGCCCCCTGGATTTCAGTTCCTGGTTAGTTGATTTATAATTAAAGGAAGCATTCCCCAGCGTAACAGGCACTAGTCCGCCTATTATGCCGAGGAAGTAGTGCCTCGGTGTTTACCTTAGGGGTGTGTGGGGCTTAGGAGCTGCTGGCGCCCGGTCTGGAGGTCGGCTGGGCTTAAAGGGATGGCCGGGTGGCGTTGCCAAGCACGGCGGTGGTGTGAGGTCAAGGGGAGGGCGGAGCGGCGGAGGCAGGGGTCTGGGCCGTGTTCGCTGGTGGTTCAACAAAGATCGTCAACAGTGACTGGTGGGAGGTAGACGAAGGCCATCTGCCCATTCCTTGTAGTAGATCAGACGGTTCATAAAAAAATCGACTGACCTATTTATTTTCAGTCGCCTGTTATTTTGATAGGACCACATGTGGTAGTATGCTAGAGGAGTACCTGCATTTCCCAGCCATCCATGTGCTCTTATATTACAAAATCATACTGAGTAGAATATAATTTTGTTTGCCATGCAGTGTTGTAGAGCTATCATATGTCTCCTGTCATTTATTTTTCAATCACCTGCTATCTACTAGTTTTATAGTGCACTAGTTCTTCACACACTTCACCCATCCTCTCACTATTTTTTAAGCATGGGTATTCAGCCTCTACCAAACTGTTGGCAGAAACACAAAAGAGAAGAGAAAATGTGCTCCATCTTTGTAAGCGGATAAGCATCACACATTTTAGCGCTATAAAGGGTGCAGTGTCAGCACATGGAGATGGTAAACGTAGCTCTGGAGTTGATGATCTCGCTCGGCATGAACCAACATCCCAGGTGCTTGCTATAACTTCACGGTGTCATATGTGGTTGCATGTTGCATATGGTGTCTAGCTTGTATTGCTTCCAACTTGGTTAAATTACATCTGCTTAGATTTGACATTATACCTTTGAATATGACATGCCTTCCTGTTCTTGGTACATACTAGTACATCTGTCTATTAACAATGTTCTTACATCAAAGTAATGTTCTTGTGTATCCCACATCAGTCACTTATGATGAGACAGTCACCCAAGTTGGTTACTGTGAGAAAAGATGCTCTTTTAAAGAATGCAGTGTCAGCCTTCCCACATGATTCTCAAGAAACAACTAGGCTAGATGAAGAGAGTGAATGTAGCTGTGTAGTTGATGACCGCAATTCCCCTACACCAACATCGCAGGTGCTTGCTCTAACTTGGCAGCGTGATATGTGGTTGCATGTTGCATATGGTGTCAAGATTGTAATTCTTCCAATCTGGTTAAATTGCATATGCTATTGTTCTTAGTTTATACATTATACCTATTAATGTGACACACCTTCCTATTTTTAGTACATGGTACATCTTTCTATTAATCATGTCCTTACATAAAACTACTGTTTTTTGTATCCCGCATCAATTAATATGACGAGACACCTTTAGTATATGCAGTGTGATATTGATTGCATCTTTCATATGATTTATAGCATGCACTCCTCCTAATTTGTTGAATCACCATTTATGATGGGACGTTTTTAGCTTGGCCGAGTCATATTGGTTGCATCTTTCCTGTGGTGTCTAGCTTGCATTGCTTCATATTTGTTGAAATGCTTCTGCTTAGTTTACACAAATAATTGTGAATATGCCATGTCGTCCTATTTTCGTACATACTCCATCCTGGTATCATGTGTTTTCCTGACTGTCAAAGTAGTGATTGTCAGTATCATGAATGAATGAGTTTTGAAGAGTGAATTTTATTGCTTTTTCTTGTCTGTTTTACTTGATAATTCAAAATCAATAAAGCGGAAGGAAATTAGCAAGGCAGTGGATAAAAGTGCTCCTTCCAAACAGAGGGCCTCCATAGATTCTACTTCGCCACCCCCCAAGAAGATTTGGAAGGCAACACATGCATAGACACTCAACGTAGCTATGTTGATGATGAGCACGTCTCCCCTAGTGCACCATCATAGGTGCTCCCTCTAACATGGCATTGTTATATGTTGTTGCATGTTATGTATGATGTCTAGCTTGTATTGCTTCTAATTTTGTCGAATTCCATTTTCTTACTTTACACATTATACTAGTGAATCAGACACGTGTTCCTGTTTATAAAACATACAATATCTATCTATCACACCATGTTCTTAAATCAAAACACAACTATTGTGTAACCTGCAACAATCACATATCATAAGACACGTTTGACTTGGGAGTGTGATATAGGTTACATCTCACAATATTTTCTAGCTTCTACTACTTCTAATTTGTTGACATGGCATTTATGAAGAGACAGTTTTAACTTCGTAGACTGATATTTGTTGCATCTTTCATATGGTGTCTAGCTTTCATTGCTTCTAATTTTTTGAAATTCCTTCTGCTTAGTTTACACATCATAGCTGTGAATATGCAACGTTGTCCTTTTTTCTTACACATTCAATCGTCCTATAATGCGGTCGCCTTATATTAAAGTAGTACTCGTCAGCATCCTGCATCAATTAGTTCTGAAAAGTGAATTTTTTCTTCATTTTTCTTGTGTGTTTGACTTGACAAGGCAATACAATTAAGAAAAAGGAAGGAAAAAAAAGGCAGTGATTGATGGTTGTTTTCTGGCGAAACATGCATCCCAGTGTTTTCTCTAGCTTGGCAGTGTGATATTTTCTTGCATTTTGCATACGGTGTCTCACTTGTACGGCTTGTAATTTGATTAAATTATTTCTTCTTAGTTTACACAAATAGTTGTGAATATGCCATGCCGCCCTATTTTTTTTACATATTCTATCCTCATATCATACATGTTCTTGTTTCTAGAACATACAATATCTGTCTATCACAACATGTTCTTACATCAAAGTAATACTGTTCTGTAACCTGCAATAATCACTTTTAACAAGGTACGTTTTACTTGGGAATCTGATATAGTTTACATCTCGCATTATTTTCTAGCTTTTTTGATAGAAACATTATTTTCTAGCTTGTACTACTAATTTGCTGAAATGGCACTAATGACGAGACGGTCTTAACTTGGTAGAGTGATATTCGTTGCGTCTTACATATGGTGTATAGCTTTCATTGCTTGTAATTTGTTGAAATGCATTCTGCTTAGTTTACACATCATAATCTGTGAATATGCAATGGCACTAATGACGAGAGACCTTTAACTTGGTAGTGTGAAGTTGTTTGCATCATGCATATGATTTATTTCTTGTACTGCTTCACATTTGTTTAAACACCGGTTATGACGAGACACTGCTAAATTGGCAGAGCGTTGTTTGTAGAATCTTTCATATGGTGTCTACCTTCCATTGGATTGATTCTAATTTATTGAAATGTCTTCTGCTTAGTTTACTCATCATAGTTCTGATTATCTCATGACGTCCTGTTTTTCATACATATTACATCCTCCTATCATGTGGTTGTCTAACATCAAAGTTCAGTTCGTCTATATCACACATCAATTTGTTCTGAAGAACTAAAACTTTATTCCTTTTTCTTGTCGGATTGACTTAACATGGCACAGAGAAAGATGAAGGAAGATGGAATGACAGGGGTAGTACTAAGCACACATAGAAACGGAAGCGACCGAATAATGCAGATTGTGCTGGTACTGATGTTGCAATAGAAGGTCAAAATCTAGCGGAAAATTGTACAAACGCGGTATCCCGTGCTGCACGAGCTGCAAAACAAGCCAAACAGAAACAAATAGCTGCCACCAAACAACCAGAGACAGCCCTAGTTGTTGCAACACCTTTGACAGTACCACAAGCTGCATGAGTTACTCATTTGTCAACTGAGCTAGCAGCACATTCCGAAGCTCCCTTGCCACCTGACACTACTTCCCAAGCACTCTTGACACAAGACGAGTTGGCAAGATCAGATGAACCTTGTGAGCTTCAACACCTAGAAGGTAATTGCTAGAGTCAAGTTACAAATGCATGCTTCTTTATATGTAGTCTCACAATTTGATGTACACTAACACTTCCTATGTTCGTTGTTCGACTAGCACCTAGGCACAAGAGGAAACAAGCATAAGGGATAATGCTCGATAGGTTAACTAAATCTAGAGGAGGAAGAATGGATATCCGTTTTGAGGCAGGTTTAAAAAGGCCAAATGATGCTATAGAGTCAGCCAAGTTAGTGTCAGAGGCAGCGGTTGCCGTCAGGTGTCATGCACTTATCCTCCCAACATAGATTCGGTATAGGAATGACAAAGATGAAACCCAGTTCAACACCTTCCTTGACCATTTATCTGTAAGTATGGTTATGTATGGAAACTAGTAATATTTTCTTGCTCTGTCCCATACTTTCTAAGTTGCTGATAATGAGACTCCCATAATTTTAACAGATGAGGTTCAAGTTGGATAACCAAGATGATGCAAGCAGACAAGCTTGCACCCATGTTTTCAAGTCTGCTCTGTGAAAGTATCGGTATAACTTGAGGAAAACTCACTTTGAAGGCAAGGCTAACAGTGAACTTGCCCAAACATCTCTAGTGGAAAATATATCGGATGAAGGCTGGAGAGGCCTCATTAAACACCGGTCTGATCCAAAGTATCAAGTATGTTATATGTATGTGATCAGATCACATGTTGAACTCCTATTTACACATGTGCCTCACAAATCTATCTTCTTGTAGGTGAAATTTTCAAAGAACAAGGCCAACCGTATGAATGTGAAATTCCAACAGACGACAAGATCTCGTAGCTATATTGCACACTACAAGACTCTTGTAATTAGTTGCTGTTTCACTCTTTTCGCTGTGCCATATTATCATATCTACATTGACTTATTCCAAATGCATAGGAAAGCCTGCAATGACCAAAAGTACCTGAACCAAATGCTATGGATATCTTCAAGGACTATCACACCAGCAAGACGAAGGGCATGACTACACCAGTCAAAGCCGCTGTTGTAAGTCCTTAATCCTCATGCCTTTCAACTACTACTTACTCAGACTCATGCATTGAACTACATGGTCTGCAACCAATGTAGTTTACTCTTTTCAATTGTATACACAATTGTCAAAGTGTATCATTGCACCTTACAAGGTTTAAAAGAGAGGAGTGATGTTCCTTTGATCTTGATCTGTAATCTAGTTCCATGCTGGACTTGCCCACACAATGTTACAATTGCCTGTTTTTCTGTTCTCAGTTGTTTTGTGATATGAATGATGCCATACTATGCTTACCGTATTATAACCTTTGTCTCTTTATCTTTAGCTGTCAATCCAATGTGAAGAAATACACAATACATTAGCCATGGTAAATAGTCATATGTTTGAAACCTGGTTCTATTATGTACGTTGCAGTAAAATACAACTAATATTTTGCACGGGTTCACCAGAATAAGTTTTGTATATAGACCAAAGCTATTTTGTTAGGTTTTGTTTCCTCCTTAATATCTTCTATTCTGGTAGTACTAATGTGGAAACTCAACTTTTGAGAAAGCTATGGAAAAAATGGTGGAACCGCCACCATGTGAAGGTGATAAGGCAACTATAACCGCAATGTCACCTCTTTCTATAGTTGGCCAATACTTGTCCACTAACAATGCCAAAAGCATGTCCCTGCATAATACTGGGTTGGTTGTTAAGGCAATCTCATCCAAACTGCCTCATGACCAAGATATGGAAGCTCAAAACAATGTTATTTTTGTGCTCTAGACACAAGTACATTCCCTAACAGAGACCCTTTGTGAAACAAGGACAACCATTTTTCAATGTCGTGAAGATATGCATGGTTGTGAAAGCAGACTATCAGACATTTGCTATGTTGTTCAGGAGCCTAGGAGAAATGAAGGCGAAGGTTATGGTGCTCCATCGTACAGTACACCATGAAAATGTATCAGTTGGGTCAAATGAACTGAGCTTCTGAACTTCTGGTGGTGCATTTATCTGCCAGAATGTTAACTTTTATGCCAACCTTCCTTTTGTTTTATGGTTGTAATTTGTTTTGTTGCAATACTAAATTTGTTTTTAACGTGCAGCCATAGGCTGAAGAAAACAACCATGGGCCATATATGGACCGTGGTAACCTTGATCCTGCTACAAGCCGTAGGATCCATGGGCCTCCTACGGGCCATTGGATAAATGGGCCTCCAATGAGCCATTGGATAAATGGGCCTCCAACGGGTCATAGAATCGATGGGCCTCGGGCCGTCGGATAAATGGGTCCACATGGGACATAAACAGGCATAATTGCAATCGGGCCAGTACGGTAATGGGCCGTTAACAGACTGGAAGACAGCAAAGGCTTAATTCTGTTAGAAGCATAACGAGTTGTTAATGGGCCAGAATATAGGACGGACTGGAAATGGCGCAACGGGTTAACAGGGCACAAATGGGCTGATTGTAACCACAGGCCGAATTTGGCCCATTAGGGGAACAGGCCACTAATGGGCCAGAAGTAAACGAGGGCCAAAAAGGAGCCCAAGAACGTATAGGCCGTTAGTAGGCCGAAAGCTAACACGGGCTGGAAATGGCCCGTGGAAATCATGAGCTGTTAATGGGTACAAAGAAATTTACTATTCATCATGTGCCAGACTCACCGTGGGACACTAAAGGGCCTAAACATATGGAAGGCCTCATATGGGCCAAAAGACATCATGGGCCATACATGGGCCGAAAGTGAAACAGGCTGGTGTTATATTTGACGGCCCACATGACATTGTTGGGCCAGTTTCGGGAAGGCACCAACGGGCCGTGAGTTACCGTGCCGTAAAATGGGCTATATGCGAACAAACCGTTAATAGGCTTTTCATGGGCCAGCCTGCTAACATTTTACCAAGTCAAACGGGCTGGCCTTTGTAAGCTAAATGGGCCATTGTTGGGCCTTCACATGTGTCGACATACCATAGGAGCCTATCTAACCGAATGATGAGCTGACACGTGTTTCCTTCGACCAATGAGAATTTTACACGTGGAAAATCGCCATTGGTCCAGGCTGTAATGGGTTATCGGATAAAAACCCGGACCTGGTAGCTTAACGGCGACCCATTACGGTGGATGCCACGTGTTGGCCACCCTTGATGAAAGCACTTCTATGACGCGCGATTTATCGTCATGGAATTGGACACTTCCATGATGATAATTTTGGTAATGTCATGGAACACTTCTACGATAGCACATGTATGACTATCTTAATCTGTCAGAAAATCATCATGGATGTACATGCATGACAAAAAATGTAACCTACTGTGACAAACATGTATTATCATGGAAGTGTATTTTTTTGTAGTGATATCATCAGTTTCAGTAATTTCATTCTCTCTAACCCTAGCAAGTTGTTCATCAAGAAATTCACCTAGTGGCACAATATTATCAAGCAAAGAAGTAGTATCATCATAAGTGTCGGTGTTGTGGGAATGCGGGTCCCCAGACTTGCCTGCCTGCGGCCTGCGGCGTGGCTCAACCAGTGGCCCAGTATGGCCCGTCTTCATCAACCAACACTCAAGACCCTCGTGAGGGGCTAAGCCTCGTGGGTCGGACGATGCAAGGCCTCCCTAGGAGCAGCCTCACCAGGCAGGCTCGCGAGGAGGCGGAGAGATCAAGGCAAGGGGTACCTTGCGAGGTGCCCATGATGCAAGCCATGATGATCAAGACCAAGCTGACGCCAGGCGGGCGCCAACTTGTGTAGTGTCGTCTTTTCCTCTTTGGTACAAAGGAGGCAAGCATAGGCACGGAGTACTAAGGCATCAGGCAAAGGTTTCCTTACCGATGCAATGAGACCAAGGCTAGCAGGACGGCAGGACGGAGGTCACCATGGAGCGCCCAAGATGGCGTCATCAATAGTGCCTTTGGAAGGCGAAGACCACCTTTAGTCAGGATAGCTTGTACTAGCTCTCACATTTCAAAATGGCCATTGTTGGATCCCTTCCCGCTCAATATTTGGGAAGAGGAGCAGGGCCTCTATATATAGGGCTAGCCACCACAGTAGCAGGACAGGTTAAGTTCATCCACACCACACACAAGAACACCTCTCCTCGCGAGGCTGTTCTTCCTCTATACTATTCATCGTCAGCCCAATAGGAAATCCACCACACCACACACTTGATTAGGGTCTTACACCACAACGGTGGCCCGGACCAGTATAAAACTTGTGTCTCTTGTGTTGTTCGTCGATCTAGCTTAGAAACAGCGACGAGGCTGAGGGCATATTTCGGTAGAGAGAGATCTTTGTGCGCACCCGAGAGTTCGAACCTTAAGGGTTTTTCCGGAACCAGATATTCGACATTTGGCGCGCCAGGTAGGGGTGAGCAGGAGTCGTACTTCCGCCGATCTGCATTCCAGTACTTCGTCACATCCATGCCCGACGACCCGACGGCCAACGCCGACCGCTGGGGGGCATGGCCAGCCCGTGCCACGCCGTCTGCCCAAGGTGACCTCGACCCCGCGCTCAGGTAGCCCGCGTGCCGCAGAACGCTGCGGGGCGCGAGCGACGCGGTCAAGCACTGCCTGCCCTCACTCCGCGGCAGGTGCGATCAGCCGCAAGGGCCTCAAACCACGCCGCGGCCATGATGCCACACACCCGACGGGAACAAGCGAACATGAGGGCCGCACTCACTATGGCTCGGGAGCTGCTGCGGTGCATGTTGCAGGAGAGCGACCGAGACGTGCGGCTGGAGCACGTTGCTGAGCTTCTGGATGCCGCAGCTTCGGGGGCGCCTGCCTTCTATGTTCAGCTTCCACCCCAGGCCCCAGTCGGATCACGTGGCGGGTCCATCTGCGCCCGTACGCCCTCAGGCGCGCCCCAAGGCTTCATCGACACCGGCTCAACCATCGGCGCCGGGCGTTAGGCTACACCAGCACCACCCCAGGTGAGCGAGGGCATGCACATTGCCGCCTATGGCCCGGGCGGGCTATCGCCTTACCATCCCCAAGATGGTGCATTAGGCCAGGCCACATGGAGCATGGGGCACTGCGGCAAGGTCTTCGGGGCGGCGACCTCGGAGGCTTACGTACCCCACATGGTCGATCAGGAGTACGCACTGGAAGACGACCCTGGCTCATTTGTCGGGTCAGGCTGGGAGGAAGAGACACCAGAAGCCGAGCCTTTTCAGGAGCCCAAGGAAGCCTCACCAACCACGCTGGCAACAGCAACTATCGTGTACCGCTAATTACTCAGGAGCAAGCTTATGCTAACCATGGGTCGTAGGAAGTTCAGGTCACTGCAGCTGATGGCTGCTCCAGCTCAGCAGCCTCCATTCCGCCAGGAGGAGCGCACTGGGGGCTGCAGGAGAGGGGCCAGGAGCCAGGCCCCTCTCCACGGTGCACGGAGCAAGGCATTTCGAAGATAGGCCCTCTGCCAGGGAGGTGCTGCAAAGCCTGCCCCCGGCAGAGGACCCGTGGTCACCGAGGGAACCGTTGGCGTCCCCTTTGCCCCATTGGCGTCATCCTTGGTCTCCGGCCACCGTCAATGGTGATCAAGGGTGGCGCAAGGCGGGGCCCTCGTCTGGCAATATGAAGCAAGGCCCGGTGCCTGTGAAGAAGGCCCAGTGCCAGTGAAGCTTGCCGCCCGTGACACTCTCACGTAATAATGAGTTGGGGCTGTACACGCCCCGGAGTCTCCAGAGGGCCGCCCTCGGGCCTCGGGGGCTCCCTCCCACACCTAGTGGCAGCACTTAGCTCCGCGCTGGTGAGAAGTCGTCGAAGACTAGTATAGGTGTCGGATGCGGCCTTTTGCTTTTTGCCTACCTTTCTGTGGTCGAGCTTCCTTACTTCGGATTTAAGTTGAAATTGAATTTGCATTTGTGTATGGGGGTGTCTTGTCTCATTCGTGTGATTTCTCGTGTTCTGGTTTCTACCCTAGTTTGGAATTTGCGCTAGTTGCCTCCCCCTCGCAAGCCTCTCACTGCAGGGCTGGGCCAAGCGCACGCGCGCATGCCGTCCCGTGGCCGGCACTAGCTCTCGCGAGGTCCTCACCACTTGGTCAGCAGGTCCCACAGAGGACCCTCGGGGGCTGACGGCCTCGCAAGCCTATTCAGGACTTGTCCGGGCCAAAGGTAAACTACAACAACTAGCTCGCCATAGGGCCCGTAGAATCATGTAGGCGCATGTTCGGCATCATTCCTAAAAGCATACATACGACATCTTTTTACATGAAGGGCTTCCCCACCCAAAATGCTCTTACAACCTTCAGGTTCGCGTCCGAGCTTTCATGTGCAGGATAAACAGCAGGGTAACACATGATCAGTCAGACATATCACTCACCGCACCCTCTTGGTCGCCTCCAGAGGCATCACTGGCACCGCTGTCATTGTCACTGCCATCACCATCGCCATCATTGGCGCCATCTTCACCACCATTGACCACATCGCCTTCATCAGCTGCAACTACCACCCCGTCATTGTCGGAAGAGAAGGCCCTAACAAGCGCAGCCACATTATCCTCCACCCATCGTGCCAGGTCGCCTCGGATGGCCTCGGGCACCGGGGCGATGGCAGCGTCGAAGTCAAAGTGGGGGTCGGTGTTTTGAAGATGCCTAAAGACACGGTAAAATGCGTGCCCGAGCAGGCTGCACCTCCTCTCCTCAACAAGCTGGCGAGCTCTCTCGGAGCGGTTCTCCAGGTGCGTCACCACATCAATGAAGAAGCGGAGGTGACTGGCATAGTTGGTTACGTGAGGATGCGGGGCGTCCGCATCACAGAGATTGCCTAGGGTTGTGTTGGCCTTGTTCCTGAGCTCCTGGAGCATGGGGCCGTGCATGTGCTCCAGCGTCTGCCGTTCAAGCACTTCCTCTCTATTCTGCCGCGCAATGGACTCGGCGTCATCGACCCGCTGTTGAAGAAGAAGCAGCTCAGCATGGGTGGAGGCCAACTCAGTCTGCGCCGAGACAAGGGCGGCTGCGGCGGCCTCCGCGCGCTGCTCCATTTCAATCAGCTTGGACCTGAGAGCGGTAGTCCTTCCCGCAGCCTTGGCTTCAATCAGCTCCAACCTCTGGTCATACTTGCGCACAAGATCTGCGCGAACTTCCGCCACGCGGCGGTTGACCTCTTCTTGGACTCGAGCCTCTCACGCGCCAACATCGTCCTCCGCCTGGGTAACCTGGCGCTAACTCGTCTCCAACCGCTCAAGGTCAAGATTGCATTCGGCGTCCTCCAGCGTCAGCGCTTCCTCACCCCTCCAGAGCTCCTCCTCGTAGACAGGCGTCCCCTTCAGCGATGCAAGGGCGGCCTGACGTAGCTCCACTTGCTGCTCCAGGGAAGCGCTCCAGGCTTGGAGCTCCCACGCGTGTGATAACCCACAAGTATAGGGGTTAATTGTAGCCTCTTTCGATAAGTAAGACTGTCGAACCCAACGAGGAGCTAAAGGTAGAACCAATATTCTCTCAAGTCGTATCTGCCACTGATACGACTCTACGCACACTTAGTGTTTGCTTTGCCTAGAACAAGTAAGAAACTAGAAGTACTTTGTAGGTGTGATAGGATAGGTTTGCAAGAATATAAAGAGCACGTAAATATAAACTAGGGGATGTTTAGATAAAGACACACAACTAAATTAGTTCTAGTAGAGAACTTTTTGTCACAAAAAAGTTATTTGTCCAAGGCAATCGATAACTAGACCGGTAATCACTATTGCAATTCTATTTGAGGGAGAGGCATAAGCCAACATACTTTGTCTTCTTGGATCATATGCACTTATGATTGGAACTCTAGTAAGCATCCGCAACTACTAAAGATCGTTAAGCTAAAACCCAACCATAGCATTAAAATATCAAGTCCCCTTTGTCCCATACGCAAACAACCTACTTACTCGGGTCTATGCTTCTGTCACTCACGCCACCCACCATAAGCAAATCATGAACATATTGCAAACCATACAGCGGGGATCCCTCACGCTTGCGCAGCACGGAGATCACCATAGGACAGCACCAATAATAAAACATGCAACTCAAACCAATCACGATCATCAATTAACCCATAGGACAAAACGGATCTACTCAAACATCACAGGATAGCCATACATCATTGGGAAATAATATATAGCATTGAGCACCGTGTTTAAGTAGAGATTATAGTGGGTAAGAGAGGGGTTACACCGCTGCATAGAGGGGGAAGAGTTGGTGATGAAGGCGGTGAAGTTGTTGGTGAAGATCGCGGTGATGATGATGGCCCCCGGCGGTGTTCCAGCGCCACCAGAAGCAAGGGGAGAGAGCCCCCCTTCTTCTTCTTATTCTTCCTTGACCTTCTCCCTAGATGGGAGAAGGGTGTCCCCTCTGGTCCTTGGCTCCCATGGCGTGGGAGGGGTGAGAGCCCCTCCAAGATTGGATCTATCTCTCTGTCCCTCTCTGTTTCTGCGTTGCCCGATTCTGCCCCGGCACCGTTTCTTTTATATCTGGAGATCCGTAACTCCAATTGGGTTGAATCTTTCGACTAGATTTTTCTCAGAAAATTAGCTTTCTTGCGGCAAAATAAGAGCTTCAGCCGCATTACGGGGTGCCCACGAGGGTCCAGGGCGCGCCTACCCCCCTGGGACGCGCCCCTTGCCTCGTGCCCCCCTCGGGCATCGTCTCGTGTTGATTTTTGTCCCAAAAATCATAAATATTCCAAAAATAATCTCCGTCCATTTTTATCCCATTTGGAGTCCGTTTGATATTGGGTTTCTGCGAAACATAAAACATGCAACAAACAGGAACTAGCACTGGGCACTGGATCAATATGTTAGTCCCAAAAATAATATAAAAAGTTGCCAAAAGTATATGAAAGTTGTAGAATATTGGCATGGAACAATCAAAAATTATAGATATGACGGAGACGTATCAGCATCCCCAAGCTTAATTCCTGCTCCTCCTCAAGTAGGTAAATGATAAAAAAAGATAATTTTTGATGTGAAATGCTACCTAGCATAATCTTCATCATGTAATCTAATCATGGCATGAATATTAAGACATGAGTTATTCAAAGCAATAGTCTATCATTTGCCATAAGAACAATAATACTTCGAGCGTACTAATAAAGCAATTATGTCTTTTGAAAACAACATGGCCAAAGCAAGCTTATCCCCACAAAATCATATAGTTTGGCCATGCTTCATTTTCATCACACAAAATGCTCCCATCATGCACAACCCCAATGACAAGCCGAGCAATTGGTTCATACTCTTAACGCGCTTCAGCCTTTTCAACCCTCACGCAATACATGAGCGCAAGCCATGGATATAGCACTATAGGTGGAATAGAATATGATGGTGGAGGTTTATGCGCAGAAGACAAAAAGGGAGAAAGTCTCACATCGACGCGGCTAATCAACGGGCTATGGAGATGCCCATCAATTGATGTCAATGTGAGGAGTAGGGATTGCCATGCAACGGATGCACTAGAGCTATAATTGTATGAAAGCTCAAACTGAAAACTAAGTGGGTGCGCATCCAACTTGCTTGCTCACGAAGACCTAGGGCATTTGAGGAAGCCCATCATTGGAACATATAAGCCAAGTTCTATAATGAAAAATTCCCACTAGTATATGAAAGTGACAATATAGGAGACTCTCTATATGAAGAACATGGTGCTACTCTAAAGCACAAGTGTGGTAAAAGGATAGTAACATTGCCCCTTTTCTTTTCTTTTTTTTCTTTTTTTAGGCGGGCTTCTTTGGCCCTATTTTTTTATTTAGGCTTCTTTGGCCTATCCTTTTTTTATGGGCCAATGTTCTATAATGATGATCATCACACTTTATTTACTTAAAACTCAATATTACAACTCCATACTAGAACAAAGATATGACTCTATATGAATGCCTCCAGCGGTGTACTGGGATGTGCAGTGATCTAGCATAGCAATGACATAGAAAACGGACAAGCTATGAAAACATCATGCTAGCTATCTTACGATCATGCAAGGCAATATGACAATGAATGCTCAAGTCATGTATATGATGAAGATGGAAGTTGCATGGCAATATATCTCAGAATGGCTATGGAAATGCCATAATATGTAGGTATGGTGGCTGTTTTGAGGAAGATATAAGGAGGTTTATGTGTGATAGAGTGTATCGTATCACGGGGTTTTGACGCACCGGCGAAGTTTTCACCAACTCTCGAGGTGAGAAAGGGCAATGCACGGTACCGAAGAGGCTAGCAATGATGGAAAGGTAAAAGTGCATATAATCCATGGACTCACATTAGTCATAAAGAACTCATATACTTATTGCAAAAGTTTATTAGCCCTCGAGGCAAAGTACTACTACGCATGCCCCTAGGGGGATAGTGTCAGTGTACTAATGTAGGTGCACTCCTTTGTACCCCTTTACTTGTGCGCGGGCGGTCGGAGCCACAGGCCGAAGCCACACTCAGTAGGGCAAAGGGGAGGAGTGGAAGCCGCAAGATGGTCGAGGCAACATCAAAGACTGAGACCACAGAGAGCAGATGGGCGGAGCAGGTTTCCACGGCAAGACCCTTGCCGGGGCAGCCTCAGCAGCCCCGGCAAGCCCCTTGCCGGGGTAGCTCGCCCACACCAGCGGAGTGAGCCACCCTCGAACCCACGGCCTCCAACACCATCAACCACATTGGACTAGGGCTCAGGAGGCACCTCCATGGTTGCATGCAGATCTTTGTGAACACAAAGAATATTCAAGATCAGATGAGGATTGGAAGGCAACGATCCTCGACAAGATCCCTGCCGAGGAAACCCACAAGATCCCCGGCAAGATCCTTGCCGGGGACGAGAGTGCGCCACGGCAAGACCCTTGCCGGGCCACCCGGCAAGACCCTTGTCGGGCCACCCGGCGAGACCCTTGCCAAAGGCATCAGTGGGGCCACTACCAGGCCCGCCCCAACCGAGTCTCCACCGCCGTTCACATGCAGCTGCCAGCCCAACCAGCTGGGCAGGCACCTGCCTGGCAACATGCAGCTTCCAGGCCAACTCAGCACACGCCTGCGTGGCGGCATGCAGATCTTCGTGGAGGCTTCTCCACCGCGCCACCTCAGCTGCTTGCCTGCCTACATGGTGCCGCATGCATCGCTGGCCAGGGCGCGTGTCGAAGCGAGGAGGAGCGGCGACGGACGGGACGGGCCTCACTCCCATCCCCGATAAAGCAAGAGGACACCTAAGCTACGCATTAAGTGTGCCTTATCCTGTAATACGAGCGATAAGCTCGTAGCACTGTAGGCCTTTCCACCTCCTGTGCGCCACTGTGGCAGCCCCTTTCGACTATAAAAGGAGGCCCATGGCGTACTGAAGAGGGATTCGGCTCTTTCGAACCAGACAGCCACCATAGCTAGTTCAGGAGCTCAAGAACACTCAATACATCCACCAAAGCACGACTAGGGTTTTATGCATCCTTGCGGCCCGAACCTGGGTAAACGATCCTTGTGCTGATTGCTAATCCTGCTCTTCTCACAATTCCACGCCCCGCAACCGCAGAAGGGATTCTTTTGATCCCATAGGTGTCGTTTCCCACTGACATCTTTGGCGCGCCAGGCAGGGGGCGCAATTGTGAGGATCTGGTCTAGTAGTTGAACTAGCAGTTCTTCATCGCCATGGATCCTATGAAGAATATGACCATGACAATCGGTTCGTCCGGGACCGGACGGCCAGTACCGGTGCGGACCAGTAGTGGGCCAGTCGCGGATAGAACCCGTGGCCCGGCCCGCGAACATCCACATCACCCTGGCAGTCCAAGCCTGGTGAGCAGCGTCGTTCGTACACAAGGCGACGAGCCACGCGTTGCGGGCTCTAGAGACAGAGTCGATCCCCCCGCAAGCAGCGCGGGGCCCTCCAGGGGCGTCGTTGTGCCGCCAGAGGGCGGCGTGGCAACCTCCAAGACGCCAACATGGGCGCCCACGACGCGCTCTTCTCAGGTCGTGCGCTATGAGTAGCGCCACCCTGGGAAGAGTCCCATGCGCCCTTCACATGATGAGGAGGGCCAGCATGCGCGCCGAGGTGCTGGTGGAGGTGGCGGACGGCTGTCGGGCCATGATGGGGCTCCTTCTAACGCGGTCAGAAGTCGAAGCGCATTGTGGTCCACACAGCTTTCACCGCCGCTCATGCCAGCAGAAGCCCTAGCACGTGCGCAACTGCTCCTCGACTTTCCTCCCGCTGCGGAGAAGCTTGAAGAATGGAGGGCCACCGTCCGGAGCCTTGTCAGCATTGGTAAGAACGACGAGCTGCGGCCGGCGGGACACGTAGGCCGTTGCTCCGTCGAGCCACTGCATGCCAGCAGAGGTCGGGCTAGAGGTGATGCGGCCACGGTGCACTCCCGTCCTCCATCCCGGCCACCGCGGGTGTCGATCCGTTGCGACGATGCTCGCAATGATATCTCCATAGCATCGTCTGACCCGTGAACCCACCGCGACCTGCATCAAGTTCTTCGGGAGCAAGCTCATGAAGACACTCGAACCACCACCGAGCGCCGGCGTGATGCACGCCACCAGTCGGACAGGCGGGCACGGCCCACTATGGACCACCGAGCACCGGGAGGCTACAGCGGCCTACCCTACGAGGTGGGTTGTCCGGCCTTCACCCATAAGCTATGGCAGTTCCAGTGGCCCTCCCACCGCATGTTCAAGCCCCGACATTGGTGAGAAGTACAACGGCAAGACAGACCCGTCAGAGTTCCTCGGCATCTACACCATCATGATGCAAGCTGCTGGGGCCCATGACGATAAGGTGCTTGCCAATTACTTTCCGTTGGCACTCAAGCCCAATGTTATGTCATGGTTGATGCACTTGCCGGTGGACTCCATTTCTTCTTTGGCGGATCTGTATCATGAGTTTGTTGGCGCCTTTACCGGAGGCCACCAAGCTAGTGGCCAGGCAAGTGATTTGCATATCATCCCCCAGAAGGAAGGAGAAAACTTGCGCAAGTACATCCAAAGGTTCAACCGAGCGCAATACAACGTCCCCGATGTTCATCCTGCCGCCGTGACCAGTGCATTCCATCAGAATGTGCACAATCGTAAGATGCGTGAGGAGCTGGCAATGAACAAGGTCAAGGATGTGGCCGAACTTTATGTTCTGGACGATCGGTGCGCTCGCGCTAAAGAGGGAAGGAAGTACCCCGGCGAAGACGTCGGCGCGGAAACTGACTCCACGGATGATACCGCCACCCCGGCGAAGAAGGGCCGGCGCTATAACAGGAAGCGCAAGGGCAAGACCATGCTTGCCGTTGAAGGGTTCCACGATACCGGCGCCACCAAGAAACCCAAGGCGAGTGACCCCGACAAGGAGGTTGCTGGGTGTGTCGCTTGCCTAGCCTTGGCGGCTGCCGATAAGCTAGGGGGCTCCGACAAGCAGTATTGTAAGATCCACCGCACCAAGGGTGTCGTGGAATTTTCACGTCAAATGTCCTCGTGAAAGGACCTAGTTGTGGAGCCATCGCAACTAGAAAGCTTGAAGGGGTTAATCAGGACAAAGGACTCGAGAGGTTTTATACTAGTTCGGCCCCTTACGGTGAAGGTAAGGCCTATGTCTAGTTGGGTTGGTATTGATGTTTCGATGACCAGGGAGCGAGATACGCTATGCCCGGCTCTCGATGAGTTGTTTCTTGCCCTAAGCCGCCAGCAGGTCGTCCCCTTATATACATGGGTTCATGCCCTGTGGCTTACAGAGTCCCGGCCGGCTTATAAACAGTGTCCGGCTTGGTGACTAGTTAAATCTACCTTAGGGTACAAGTCATGCCATCACGGCGGTTTACTACAATGGGCCTTAAGTCGCCTGTGGGCTTAAGCCCTTTATTGAACCGCCATCTGAATGCTTGGTCTTGGGCTTCTTTCTGGTAAGTCTTCTTTGAGTAACCCGGCCCCTCCTGGGCGGCTTACACAAATAGTTATATCCCCAACATTAGGCCCAGATTGATTTGAACCTGTTCATGTCGATCTTAAAATACCTTAAAATATAAATCTTCAGTCTTCTGACTATGCAAAGGTTTTCTTTAACCCGCCCTAACGTCATCTTTTGGATCCGTGTTAACCTGCCGTGACGTCATCATTTCTTAAATTCCTTTTTTATTCCACCATATCCTCCAACGGATCTCTGTCTTTATTGACTGCTCCGAAAACCGAGGCGTCGGGGCCGCTGGATAGTAATTCTTATCTCCTCGTTTCTTGCACCGTCTCAGTTTTCCTTTCCTTATAAATAGGCATGACCTAGGTCTTCCCATTCTCCTCCTTCCAGTCGTCTCCTTCCTCTTGCTGCTTCTCTGTCGCTCGAGCTCTGCCGCTGCCGCCGCCGTCGCAGATCTTGTCTTCACCAACTCTCGCCGCTGCATCAACCTCGTTTGACCAGAGAAACGCGACGACCCTCTGCTACAACCCTGCATCCGTAAGTCTCCTCTTTCCTACTTCTTAGATCCACATTAAGACCTTCGAGTTCTTCGCGTTCTTCGCTGTTTAGCAGTTCCCTTTCATAGATTCCATTACCCCCGCTTTTCTTGATCTTGGAGATGGTAGAAACCGATATGGTAGATTGTACACACCTACTTTTGATGTAGATAGATCCCTTTATGTTACACAGAGGCCCCATTCGAGCTCTTGAACTTCATCTGCATCTGTTTTAGGTCTAGAAAATTTTCTTGCCAGTGTCATTTTTTGATCTCAAATATCAGTAGCAGATTATGAAACCTGTTTGTATCACCCGGAAAACTACTTCTGTCAAATACCCTTAAATACAACTGTCCATGTAGCCGGCTTAAATAAATGACGCTGAACTGTGAACCTTGCTTGCTTCTCATGACCTTAAGAAGTTGGAACTGCTTTTGATATTTGTGGCGGCTTAAATACTATTGCATAGTTATCCTTATATCATTAGGCCCCTTCTTAAGCCGCCATCTTGAATAATTAAGATATTTCTCCCAGGTTAAAATTGAACCGGAACTTCTTATTTTGTCGTAGGGCAACTGTTGTCATGGCCCCTAAGGCAACCAAGGCTCCTGTGACCTTTCCATTAGGTTCCATCCATAGTCACCAAGAGTAAACTATCTGAATTTGTGAAATCCGGCCATCTGCCAAAAAAGGATGTCATTTCTTATCGTGCCCCTGACCCATCTGAAGAGTGGCCTCAACCCAAAGAAGGGGAGGTAATAATTTTTACGGATCATATGAGTCGGGGATTTTCTCCTCCTGGCTCATGATTCTTCAGGGAGGTTTTGAATTTCTTTGACCCTAGACCTCAAGACATCGGACCCAATTCCGTGTCAAATATTTGCAATTTCCAAGTCTTCTGCAAAGTGTATCTGGGAGAGGAGCCAAATCTGCTATTGTTCCGAGAGCTTTTCTACTTGAACCAGCAGAATGAACGCGCCAACGGGCCTAGTCTTGAGCTTGGCGGCATTTCAATTTAGCAGCGGAGATATTGCCTTTTTCCTTACGCTGAACTGCCAAGTCATCCAAAAGATTGGAACCAGACGTGGTTCTATTGTCAGGATACTTCACCGGCTGGTGAGAGCCCTCTGCCCGGCTTCTGCGCACTGCGCTTTGAGTCCAACCATCCACTAGCGAACAAACTGACGGCTGTTCAGCTTCTGCTTCTCAATCCCACCATCAAGAAGATCAAAGCTCTTTTCGGAAACGGGTTAAATGGCATCGATCTGGTCCGAGTCTAGGTCGCTTGGTGAGTACTTCCATTAAGCCGCCGCTCCGGCTTAATGTGTACTTACACAGGCGAAAAAGATGATCCACTACGCCATAGCCCTGACGACTTACCAGATGATGTGGTGGATGCTACGACCCAGTCGCTGCTGAAGGAGGGCACTGTAACCAGTAATACCTTCGACTTACTTCCCTTCTGCAAGAAGAACCCGGCCCCTGCAGTGAGTTATCAATCTTAATAAATACTCTCTGCTACGTTATACCTTATTTGTGCTCATAATTCTTTATCCTTTTCCACAGGCCGATGATAACTTCTGGAAGGTCAAATATGACCATGATGCCGCCAAACAAGCCAGGGCAGCCAAGAAAACCGAAAGGAAAGCCGCCAAGACGGGAACCTCAAAGAAGAAGAAACCCAACACCTCCGAGTTATTCAAATTGGATGATACTTCTTTGGATGATGAAGAGGTAATCCTTTAACTTTCTTAACTCCTTGTCGTTATTTTACTGACATTCTATCCTTTCAGGAGGATACAGGGAACAGTCAAGCAGTTGAAGAAGAGGTAACTATAATCTCCTCCGACTCAGAGCCTTTACCAAAACAAAAAGTCCGAAGGGTGACCCGGAAAGTAAGGTTTTCACATCCTCTAGCTTATCAAGATCCTCAATTTCTTTTGAAGCAACAACAGCTTGAAAACCGGAGGCAGACTCGGGCCAATCAAGACGCAGAACTTTCCTCCGGCTTACCTGACTTAACCAGGAAGCATCGGATTGAGGTTATATCCGATTTACGTTCTGCTTTACCTTTAGCGGGCTTAATTCGCCAACCTCTCAATTCATCTGACTCCCATTATCAGGATACCTCTCCTTCCTCCGGCGAGTCCATGCAATCAAACATGCCGGCTTTCAAAACTGCTCCTGGGAAATCTAACCTTATATACCTTAAACTTTACATTACCCGTGCTTTGAGTATTCATCCTTCTGCCTTTGTTAACAGCATGCAAGTGAAACCCAGCAAGAGAGAAAAGAAGAATAAGCCGTCCCAAGACCCGATTGTGACTGAACCGGTGATTGATACGTCTGCTCCAGACAGCTCCACCCATCAGCCGCCCGAACCGGCTTTTGACATTCCAGTGCCAACCTCTGATCCACCTGCCGAAGATGTTATCAACAGCTCTCATAATCCGGAAGCTCCTAGTCCGTCAAGACGACTGACCCGGACGTTGAATTTCTAAAAAGTCAATATGTTGAACCGGGGGGGCCTACTGTCACGACCGACTTTTTCAATAAATAAATATTGAGAAAATCGATATTTAAATCCCAGTATAGGAAAAAGTCATCCTTTCTGGTAGACAAATGCTTGATAAACAGAGAACCAGTAGCATCAAATATAATACAAGGTTGAGCTGAGGCTGCTCAACAATTTATTACAAACTCGCCAATATCTTACATATGGGCGGTTGTGACACAGGGGTGTGGTGGCATGCTACTAGCTCGAGGAAAAAGTGGTGGATAACTTGACTCCTAACTGGCAGCTCATCGAGCGTCGGGGAGGCTCGATGAATTTATTCGGGGGTTGCGGAAGCGGATAATACAATGACCAAAACAGGATCGCACGGGACTGACTGGGACTCCTCTAGGCGTCGGACTCGCTATCAAACTCTTCATTCATGAGATCGCCTTCATCAACATCTAGCCAAATCAACAAGCCAGGTGAGTACTTTGAAAGTACTCGCAAGACAGTTCGGACAAAAGATATAATCAAATGAATGCATGCATGCGTCATGAATAAAGGATGATGCTCATGTAACAACGATAATATTGCAAGAATCGATAAATAAAATAAATAACTGAAAACCGATCGGGTGTCTGGAGCGACGCCTCGAAAGGTAAACAAATAAAATGCATGCCGTAGTCGGGCGTCTAAGCGACACCACATAAAAGGCTTAAAAGAAATGCCACAGTCGGGCGTCTTAGCGACACCACGTAAAGGGCTTAAAAGAAATGCCGCAGTCGGGCATCTTAGCGACACCACGTAAAGGGCTTAAAAGAAATGCCACAGTCGGACGTCTGAGCGACATCACATAAAGGGCTATAAAAGAAATGCCACAGTAGGACGTCTGAGCAACATCGCAGACAGGGCTTGCAACAAATGTAAATAACAGATATGCCACCATCGGACGTCTGAGCGACATCACAAACAGGGCCTATAACAAAAGTAAATAACAGATATGCCACCGTCGGATGTCTGAGCGACACCGCAGACAGGGCTTGTAATAAATGTAAATAACAAGATTAGTCCATCCACAAGAATAATCTTTTAACCGGATTTATCGCACATAAATCCCACCGGAGTTTTGTCACTAAGGCTGATACCTGACAAGATAAGATGAATATAGTACTTGAACAAAGTACAAGATAATTGAAAGATTTGAGACTCTGCAGAGTTTGGATGAACTGACCCCAACCAACGGATTTCCGTAGTCACGAAGGACTAGTTCCATTTACGGTATTTCAGTAGAAACACATTTAACTAGTACACACCCATTTCACCTCACGATGCCAGGAATCACCCTGGACAACGTCCAAGAAAAACTTTGAGACGGGGAGGCCACAACCTCGAATAGCATGGGATCAAATTTCTATACGGGCGCTCTAAGGGGTGCCCCCCTCTCGGTCCCAACCGGAAACACCCATGCCCCCTGACCGGATGACGGGCTTTAATCCAGGGCCATGGAACCCTCATCCCGGCCTCTCCATTTGGTGTGTACCAGGAAAACGATTTGCAACTTACTATGCCATATTCCTTTCGGAAAACATGTGACAGTATAGGAAGGAACGAATGGAAATGTGATTTGTTTCACGATGACACGGAAGTCAAATAATCTGGCATAAGACTGGCATGTCACAACACTGCCATCTTACCCATCCTTATGCCAACACATGGCTATGCAAATATGTATCCAACAACATAATGCTCTCCGAAACTTACTTTCCGCTTATGTGCATGAAATATAACATTCAAAGTGATGTTCATAAACATGCCATGACTATACTAAAATGCAAACATGCAACAACACTCATCATATCAAGAGTTCAAACATGCTTGCATGGTTCGGAGTAGTCGGAGTTTAGCTGTGTGAAGTTTGCAGCTCCGTCACCTCCTCCGGTATCTACGGTATAAGAAAAATACGTACGCAACGTAAATACCGTGAGTGTACAGAAAAGTGTTCCAAATATTTTTTCAAATAAATATGACAAAAAACTAGACAGAAAAATAAAGATAACAGAAAAGGAATCAATCAAAAATCATTTTCTGTTTAAAGGTTATAAGAGTTTTGGTCCAAGGACCCATCTCTAATGAAACAGAAAGTTTCCAGGGGGCTCTGTGGAAAAGTCCAGGATAATGTTTCTTTTAAAAGAAAAGGCTGTGAGGCTGACAGGCGGGCTCCACCTGTCGGGTTTGAAATTTCAAACAGAGAAAACAGAGTGCGACGGTGCCCGAGAGGTGCGGTGGTCGCCGGCGGCGATCCACGGCGAGGCAAGGTGATCGGGGGTTACCTTCGAGATCAGTGCACCGTTCCGCGTCTGTGGGTGGTGGTGGTGGTCACCGGCGAGCACTGTGTCGACTGCGGCCCTTGCTCCAGCGGACGGCGGTTCGGGCAGTCGTGGATCTCGCTGGAGGGAGCTACGGGGATGAAATAGGAGTGGGGGTTAGTCTCCTCGTTGCTCGAGAGGGTTGCGGACGAAGTTAGGGCGTCGGAGACGGCCTCACCGGAGCGAATCAAGGTGGAGGCCGAGGCGGAATGGGGCAGCCGGAGTCGGGGAATAAGGGCCCCTCGAGGCTCTCCGAGTGGCTAGGCGGGGTCTAGTGAGGTGGTGGAGTCGTGCGGGGGCGAGAGCAGGCTCGGGGGTGCTATATATAGCCGGCCCGAGTCGGTTGCCATGAACGGATAAGTCCAGCGAGTTGATTACGGCAGTGCTGTGGCTGGACGGTCAGCTTAGGAGCTTGAGCATCGCCTAGGTGGAGTAGTGGTGCCATTTTAGGACCCAGCTCAGCACGGGAGGGAGGTTTACGGCCTGCCCTCGACGGAACGGCTGCACGGCCCGTCGACAGCAGAGAACGCGCTCTGCGCGTGCCAAGCCACAGCGACGGTGCTGCATGCGTGCGCTGGCAAGGAGATGGCCACGTGGAGCCACCAGGAGGTTTGGGCGGTGCCGAATGGTGTAGAGCGCCGTTTTGCTCCCTGTCGGCCGTTACGGTGTTTCGGCAGCCGCAAAGCACGCCGGCGCAGGCGGGCCAGGACGCCACCATCGCCAGGAAGGCGCCAAGCGCGTGTGTGGAGCTCCGGACAAGCAGGCGAGGCTGCGAGCATCAAGCCAAACACACAGTGGGCATGTGACTGAAGTTCTGTCAGAGAAACGACACTGAACTTTCTGAATTTACTGAATATGAACAAAACAGTGCATGCCAGGTGTTCGACAAAATGATTCTGGTATCCAAGGATTTTTCCTTGAGCTGATCTTTGGTGGAATGGTCTATCATTGGAACTAGGGGTTGCCAGAATTTTGGTGGAATTTTTGGAGAAGTGTAGATATGAATTTCACCAAATTTGGCAAATCTGGTCCAAACTTGCAGTGAGTGAAATTTGAAATATTTGAAAAGAAGAAGAGTGGATCAAGATGGTTCTGGGTTGTTGGTACAAAGGACTATCCAGGGGTGTTGAGTTGAGGTCAAAAATCAAAAGCATTAGGGTACTTCCTTTGCAAATCACCTAGGCTCAAAAGAAAAGACAGAATTATTTTGGGAGGAGAAATAATTGGAATAAAATCCAAAAATGGATTTTATTAGTTTGGACAGAATGTTTGGGTTGTACCAAAGTGGGAGGACGGGTTTTTGGGGGAGTTTTACCATAGGAGGCATGGTAAACCAGAGTGGATCAAAATCAAATGAAAGACAAAAAAATCAAAAAAGGTTTTCTTTTTAAAAGAAACTAAATCCAAGAAAAAAGATTTTTGAGAGGGCAAACTTAGAAGATGGTTTTTAGGAAGGGTTTAAATGACCTTCTTTCAAACCAAGCAAGGCTCTTTCTGAAAACAAAAATCACCAAATTTTTGGAGTGCCACACCTACTGTCCTTGCCAAATGTTCTGCCAAGGAAGAACTCCCCGAACGCCGAAAAGCCAAGCAGGACATTACTGATTATACTCACTTAAGAATTGTTGATATAGTCTCGGGCTATCTGAATCAAGTGCATAATTGCCATGACCTGGAAATTGACATGCTGAAACAAATACATCACAAATCTGAGGTAGAACTTATACTATTTACCTGAATCTTACATAGTGTACCAGCCCCCAAGTCTATTGCGTATGAATAAATATGCTGTAGACTTAGAAATCTGCTTTACTGTTAGTTTGTCTGATTCAAAGAGAATATATTTAGCCCAGTTATAACAAGATAGTTTTAAATTTTCGATGCACATTAGACCCCAAGGGTCAAGTATCTTTACGTGTAAAGTGCTTGAGACTTAATATGTGTGACCCGGTATGGTAGGTTTAGAAATTCTTCAGCATACATTAGCCCCCAATTGCCAAGTATCTTTACTTGTAAAATGCTTGGGACTTTGAATGTTACCTTACCGTGATCCTTACCATAACCTGGTGTTAATGCAGGCCACCATAAGTCAATTTGAGTCGGAGCTTGCTGTCCTGAAGAGTCGTCTGGAAACTCAAGAACTAGAAACTCAGAAGGCCAACTCCAAATTTGAATTCAGTGTCTCTGAAAATGAGAAGTTGAAGAAAAAATTTGAGTCAGAGAAGAAAGCCTGGGCTGATGAGAAGGCTTCACTGGTGACTCGGGCCGAGACGGCAGAAGCATCTCTTGCTGACGCAACAACCGAGCTGTCCGACTTAACACGACAGATATCTCAAATGGTCTCAGCCATCTTCGGTAAGTTGACTGTTATGCTTGTGCACACACAGGCCCCAGGAGTACCAACCTTAAGAAAAACAAGCTGATCAAGCTTAAACCAGTTTACACCTTAGTGGAACAGCTGTACTCCGGGTCACAACGTGCCTTGGCCGTTGTAGCCTTATCAAACACCCCTCCCCGCCTTTTGCAAGACGTGCTGAAGCATCTCGCTGTGCTACCTCAGCGAATTCAGGATTTAAGGCGGGCATCCGCAAGAGCCGGAGCCGTAACCACATTGAGCCGGGCAAAAGCATGGCTTCCAGAGCTAGACCCAGCCGACCTTGCTCTTGGATACCCCAGTCGGAAGAAGGACGGTACTATATTTGATGATCATGACTTCATCGCCTGTGTCAAAGTCATACGTCCCGTGGCGACCCTTATTGGGCTTGATACTGACCTCACCAAGTACTCTTCGGGCTATGACAGTGAGAACCAGAGAATTCCAAACATTCCATATGATGAAGTCAGCCTAATCCCTCCTATTTAAGCATACTTTTGCCCCTGAAGTGGACTAAGCGGGTTTAATAGATGATGAAGCTGAGTTTGAAGCTTTGAGCGACATTGACTGGGCCTTGTCAACTTTCCAAGACAAGACAGCCGACGGAGAAGCGGAGAAGGATAACTCGGAGTCTTCAAGCCCGCCAAAGGAGTAAGTCGCTAGGTGTTGTGCAAAAACAATGCTTCATTTGTTCAGACTCGGGGAGTCTTGTAATAGGGTAGAAAAAACTTCTCAATGTTTGTCATGCCTTCGCGCATGTTCTGAGCGCTTAACACTTTCGTAAGCCGCTATTGCTATAGATTTCGGGCTTACGTTAACCATTTATTCCTTTGGCGTTTAAATTTTGCTTGCCTTATCCTGCACATGAAACAAACAAAAGTTCCCTTGGCGGTTTATCGCACCGGGGGTCACATAAAGTATTGGTAACCCGGAACATGAACCAAAGGCATGATATACAGGCCGGTTTATGACTATATAACAGCATACCTGCGATCCCTTTGATAATCTTTCCTGCTTACATGATGTTCATCTGGCACTTAACAACCTGGGAGGACCAAAATTTAAACCGGAAGAGACGAAAACCATCTCATAATTCTTTCTAGAAGGTCTCAAGATATTCAAAAGAGTTATACTTATGATGAATAATAAACAACATTCACAGGCTTCTGATTTGAATACGATCAGTAAACCGTTCCAAAGGAGTTAAGCTAAGATTCGAATACGATCATATAGCCCCCAATGGCTTTGGCGATGCCAATCAAGTGGGTATCGACATGTATGTTCTCTTTGGTTCGAATACGACCCATGTTTGAACAGGAAGACCCAAGTGACCATAAGAGTTATTTAATGACACTGATTCGAATACGATCCACGTCGGACCCAAAGGGGTTAAGATGTGATTCAAATATGATCAAGAAGCCCCCAAGTGGGTTTGGTAGTATGCCGATCAAGCGGGTATCGACAACTATGTTCTCTTTGGTTCGAATACGACCTATGTTTGAACAGGAAGCCCCCAAGTGATCATGGCTAGATTCAGATATGATCATAAGCCGAACCAAAGGGAAAGCCGGATTCAGATATGATCCGCTCCCTGTTGGTAGTGTCCTCCACCTGATAAAGAAGACATAAAAACATTCTTTATGGGAAAAAAGGACAGAGGTCCTGCTTTATTGCTTTATATAATATGTACATCGTGAAAAGTATATACATCTTAAGAGCCGGTGGCTCAAGTATAGTAAGGCCGAAGTGTTGGAAATATGCCCTAGAGGCAATAATAAAAGTATTATTATATTTCATTGTTCATGATAATTGTCTTTTATTCATGCTATAACTATATTATCCGGAAATCGTAATACACGTGTGAATACTTAGACCACACTATGTCCCTGGTAAGCCTCTAGTTGACCAGCTCGTTGTGGTCAACAGATAGTCATGGTTTCCTGACTATGGACATTGGATGTCGTTGATAACGGGATCACATCATTAGGAGAATGATGTGATGGACAAGACCCAATCCTAAGCATAGCATAAAAGATCGTGTAGTTCGTTTTGCTAGAGCTTTGCAAGTGTCAAGTATCTCTTCCTTCGACCATGAGATCGTGTAACTCCCGGATACCGTAAGAGTGCCTTGGGTGTATCAAACGTCACAACGTAACTGGGTGACTATAAAGGTGCATTACAGGTATCTCCGAAAGTAGCTGTTGGGTTGACACGGATCGAGACTGGGATTTGTCACTCCGTATGACGGAGAGGTATCTCTGGGCCCACTCGGTAATGCATCATCATATTGAGCTCAATGTGACCAAGGTGTTGGACACGGGATCATGCATTACGGTACGAGTAAAGTGACTTGCCGGTAACGAGACTGAACAAGGTATTGGGATACCGACGATCGAGTCTCGGGCAAGTAACGTACCGATTGACAAAGGGAATTGCATACAGGGTTTGATCGAATCCTCGACATAGTGGTTCATCCGATGACAACATCGAGGAGCATGTGGGAGCCATCATGGGTATCCAGATCCCGCTGATGGTTATTGACTGAGAGCGTCTCGGTCATGTCTGCTTGTCTCCCGAACCCGTAGGGTCTACACACTTAAGGTTCGGTGACGCTAGGGTTATGAAGATATGTATATGCAGAAATCTGAATGTTGTTCGGAGTCCCGGATGAGATCCCGGACATCACGAGGAGTTCCGGAATGGTCCGGAGGTAAAGAATTATATATAGGAAGTGCTATTTCGGGCATCGGGACAAGTTTCGGGGTTATCGGTATTGTACCGGGACCACCGGAAGGGTCCCGGGGGTCCACCGGGTGGGGCCACCTGTCCCGGGGGGCCACATGGGCTGTAGGGGGTGCGCCTTGTCCATCATGGGCCAAGGGCACCAGCCCCTATAGGCCCATGCGCCTAGGGTTTCCCCCTAGGAGGAGTCCTAGTGGTGGAAGGCACCCCTAGGTGCCTTGGGGGGGAGGGAAACCTCCCCTAGGCCGCCGCCCCCCCTAGTAGATCTCATCTACTAGGGCCGGCGCCCCCCCTTGGCACCCCTATATATAGTGGGGGAGAGGAGGGACTTCATACACCAGCCCCTGGCGCCTCCACCTCCCCCCGTTACGTCTCTCCCTCGTAGTCTCGGCGAAGCCCTGCTGCTGTGACGCCCTGCATCCACCACCACGCCGTCGTGCTGCTGGATCTTCATCAACCTCTCCTTCCCCCTTGCTGGATCAAGAAGGAGGAGACGTCTCTCGTCCCGTACGTGTGTTGAACGCGGAGGTGCCGTCCGTTCGGCGCTGGTCATCGGTGATTTGGATCACGTCGAGTACGACTACATCATCACCTTGCAAGCTTCCGCACGCGATCTACAAGTGGTATGTAGATGCAAACTCTCTCCCTAGACTCGTTGCTTAGATGAACTCATAGATGGATCTTGGTGAAACCGTAGGAAAAATTTTAATTTTCTGCAACGTTCCCCAACAGTGGCATCATGAGCTAGGTCTATGCGTAGTTCTCTTTGCACGAGTAGAACACAACTTTGTTGTGGGCGTGGATTTTGTCATCTTACTTGCCTCTACTAGTCTTTTCTTGCTCAACGGTATTGTGGGATGAAGCGGCCCGGACCAACCTTACATGTACACTTACGTGAGACCGGTTCCACCGACTGACATGCACAAGTTGCATAAGGTGGCTGGCGGGTGTCTGTCTCTCCCACCTTAGTTGGAGCGGAATCGATGAACAGGGCCCTTATGAAGGGTAAATAGAAGTTGACAAAATCACGTTGTGGTGATTCGTAGGTAAGAAAACGTTCTTGCTAGAACCCAATTGCAGCCACGTAAAAGATGCAACAACAATTAGAGGACGTCTAACTTGTTTTTGCAGCGATTGATCATGTGATGTGATATGGCCAGAAGTTGTGATGAATGATGAATTGTGATGTATGAGATCATGTTCTTTGTAATAGGATTCACGACTTGCATGTCGATGAGTATGACAACCGGCAGGAGCCATAGGAGTTGTCATTATTTTTTGTATGACCTGCATGTCATTGAATAACGTCATGTAAACTACTTTACTTTATTGCTAAACGTTAGTCATAGAAGTAGAAGTAGTCGTTGGCGTGACAACTTCATGAAGACACGATGATGGAGATCATGATGATGGAGATCATGGTGTCAAGCCGGTGACAAGATGATCATGGAGCCCCGAAGATGAAGATCAATGGAGCTATATGATATTGGCCATATCATGTCACAACTATATAATTGCATGTGATGTTTATTATGTATTATGCATCTTGTTTACTTAGGACGATGGTAGTAAATAAGATGATCCCTTATAAAATTTCAAGAAGTGTTCTCCCCTAACTGTGCACCGTTGCTACAGTTCGTCGTTTCTAAGCACCACGTGATGATCGGGTGTGATGGATTCTTACGTTCACATACAACGGGTGTAAGACAGTTTTACACAGCGAAAACACTTAGGGTTAACTTGACGAGCCTAGCATGTGCAGACATGGCCTCGGAACACGGAGAACGAAAGGTCGAACACGAGTCGTATGGAAGATACGATCAACATGAAAATGTTCACCGACGATGACTAGTCCGTCTCACGTGATGATCGGACACGGGCTAGTCGACTCGGATCGTGTAACACTTAGATGACTAAAGGGATGTCTAATCTAAGTGGGAGTTCATAATTTGATTAGAACTTTATTATCATGAACTTAGTCTATAACCTTTGCAAATATGTCTTGTAGATCAATGGCCAACGCTAATGTCAACATGAACTTCAACGCGTTCCTAGAGAAAACCAAGCTGAAAGATGATGGCAGCAACTATACGGACTGGGTCCGAAACCTGAGGATCATCCTCATAGCTGCCAGGAAACAATATGTCCTAGAAGGACCGCTAGGTGACGCTCCCGTCCCAGAGAACCAAGAAATTATGAATGCTTGGCAGTCTCGCGCTGATGATTACTCCCTCGTTCAGTGCGGCATGCTTTACAGCTTAGAACCGGGGCTCCAAAAGCGTTTTGAGCATCACGGAGCATATGAGATGTTCGAAGAGCTGAAACTAGTTTTCCAAGCTCATGCCCGGGTCGAGAGATATGATGTCTCCGACAAGTTCTACAGTTGTAAGATGGAGGAAAACAATTCTGTCAGCGAGCACATCCTGAAGATGTCTGGGTTGCACAACCGTATGACCCAGCTGAACATTAACCTCCCAGATGAGGCGGTCATTGACAGAATCCTCCAGTCGCTCCCACCAAGCTACAAGAGCTTTGTGATGAACTACAACATGCAGGGAATGGAAAAGACCATTCCTGAAGTGTTCTCGATGCTGAAGTCAGCAGAGGCTGAAATCAAGAAAGAACATCAAGTGTTGATGGTCAATAAGACCACTAAGTTCAAGAAGGGCAAGGGTAAGAAGAACTTCAAGAAAGACGGCAAAGATGTTTCCGCGCCTGGTAAGCCAGTTACCGGGAAGAAGTCAAAGAATGGACCCAAGCCTGAGACTGAGTGCTTTTATTGCAAGGGGAAGGGTCACTGGAAGCGGAACTACCCCAAATACTTAGCGGATAAGAAGGCCGGCAACACCAAAGGTATATTTGATATACATGTGATTGATGTGTACCTTACCAGTACTCGTAGTAACTCCTGGGTATTTGATACCGGTGCCGTTGCTCATATTTGTAACTCACAGCAGGAGCTACGGAATAAACGGAGACTGGCGAAGGATGAGGTAACGATGCGCGTCGGGAATGGTTCCAGAGTCGATGTGATCGCCGTCGGCACGCTGCCTCTACATTTACCTACGGGATTAGTTTTGAACCTTAATAATTGTTATTTAGTGCCAAGTTTGAGCATGAACATTGTATCTGGATCTCGTTTAATACGAGATGGCTACTCATTTAAGTCTGAGAATAATGGTTGTTCGATTTATATGAGAGATATGTTTTATGGTCATGCTCCGATGGTCAATGGTTTATTCTTAATGAATCTCGAGCGTAATATTACACATGTTCATAGTGTAGATGCCAAAAGATTTAAAGTTGATAACGATAGTCCCACATACTTGTGGCACTGCCGCCTTGGTCACATTGGTGTCAAGCGCATGAAGAAGCTCCATGTCGATGGACTTTTAGAGTCTCTTGATTATGAATCGTTTGACACGTGCGAACCATGCCTCTTGGGCAAAATGACCAAGACTCCGTTCTCCGGAACAATGGAGCGAGCAACCAACTTGTTGGAAATCATACATACCGATGTGTGCGGTCCAATGAGCGTTGAGGCTCGCGGAGGATATCGTTATGTTCTCACTCTCACAGATGACTTGAGTAGATATGGGTATGTCTACTTATTGGAACACAAGTCTGAGACCTTTGAAAAGTTCAAGGAATTTCAGAATGAGGTGGAGAATCAACGTGACCGAAAGATAAAATTCTTACGATCAGATCATGGAGGAGAATACTTAAGTCACGAATATGGTACACACTTAAAGAAATGTGGAATCGTTTCACAGCTCACGCCGCCTGGAACACCTCAGCGAAACGGTGTGTCCGAACGTCGTAATCGCACTCTATTGGATATGGTGCGGTCTATGATGTCTCTTACCGATTTACCGCTATCATTTTGGGGATACGTTCTAGAGACAGCTACATTCACTTTAAATAGGGCACCATCTAAATCCGTTGAGACAACACCGTATGAATTATGGTTTGGAAAGAAACCTAAGCTGTCGTTTCTAAAAGTTTGGGGATGCGAAGCTTATGTCAAGAAACTTCAACCTGAAAAGCTCGAACCCAAGTCGGAAAAATGCATATTCATAGGATACCCTAAGGAAACTGTAGGGTACACCTTCTACTTAAGATCCGAAGGCAAGATCTTTGTTGCCAAGAACGGATGCTTTCTGGAAAAAGAGTTTCTCTCGAAAGAAGTAAGTGGAAGGAAAGTAGAACTCGATGAAGTACTACCTCTTGAGCGGGATAGTGACGCAGCACAGGAAACCATTCCTGTGATGCCCACACCAACTGAAGAGGAAAACCATGATAATGATCAAGGTACTTCAGATCAAGTTACTGCTGAACCTCGTAGGTCCACAAGGACACGTTCCGCACCAGAGTGGTACGGCAACCCTGTCCTGGAAATCATGCTGTTAGACAACAATGAACCTTCGAACTATGAAGAAGCAATGGCGGGCCCGGATTCCAACAAATGGCTTGAAGCCATGAAATCCGAGATAGAATCCATGTATGAAAACAAAGTATGGACTTTGACAGACTTGCCCGATGCTCGGCGAGCGATAGAAAACAAATGGATCTTTAAGAAGAAGACGGACGCGGATGGTAATGTTACCATCTATAAAGCTCGACTTGTCGCTAAGGGTTATCGACAGGTTCAAGGGATTGACTACGACGAGACATTCTCTCCCGTAGCGAAGCTAAAGTCCGTCCGAATCATGTTAGCAATTGCCGCATACTATGATTATGAGATATGGCAGATGGACGTCAAAACAGCATTCCTTAACGGGCATCTTAAGGAAGAACTGTATATGATGCAGCCGGAAGGTTTTGTCGATCCTCGGAACGCTAACAAAGTATGCAAGCTCCAGCGATCCATTTATGGACTGGTGCAAGCATCTCGGAGTTGGAACATTCGCTTTGATGAGATGATCAAAGCGTTTGGGTTTATGCAGACTTATGGAGAAGCCTGCGTTTACAAGAAAGTGAGTGGGAGCTCTGTAGCATTTCTCATATTATATGTAGATGACATACTCCTGATGGGAAATAATATAGAATTTCTGGACAGCATTAAGGCCTACTTGAATAAGTGTTTTTCAATGAAGGACCTTGGAGAAGCTGCTTATATATTAGGCATCAAGATCTATAGAGATAGATCGAGACGCCTCATAGGTCTTTCACAAAGCACATACCTTGATAAGATTTTGAAGAGATTCAGAAGGGATCAGTCCAAGAAGGGGTTCTTGCCTATGTTACAAGGTATGAGACTGAGCTCAGCTCAGTCACCGACCACGGCAAAAGATAAAGAAGAGATGAGTGTCATCCCCTATGCTTCAGCCATAGGATCTATTATGTATGCCATGCTGTGTACCAGACCCGATGTAAACCTTGCCGTAAGTTTGGTAGCAAGATACCAAAGTAATCCCGGCAAGGAACACTGGACAGCGGTCAAGAATATCCTGAAGTACCTGAAAAGGACAAAGGACATGTTTCTCGTTTATGGAGGAGACGAAGAGCTCGTCGTAAAGGGTTACGTCGACGCTAGCTTCGACTCAGATCTGGATGACTCTAAGTCACAAACCGGATACGTGTATATGTTGAATGGTGGAGCAGTAAGCTGGTGCAGCTGCAAGCAGAGCGTCGTGGCGGGATCTACGTGTGAAGCGGAGTACATGGCAGCCTCGGAGGCAGCACATGAAGCGATTTGGGTGAAGGAGTTCATCACCGACCTAGGAGTCATACCCAATGCGTCGGGGCCGATCAAACTCTTCTGTGACAACACTGGAGCAATTGCCCTCGCAAAGGAGCCCAGGTTTCACAAGAAGACCAGGCACATCAAGCGTCGTTTCAACTCCATCCGTGAAAATGTTCAAGATGGAGACATAGAGATTTGCAAAGTGCACACGGATCTGAATGTTGCAGATCCGCTGACTAAACCTCTCTCGCGTGCAAAACATGATCAACACCAGAACTCTATGGGTGTTCGATTCATCACAATGTAACTAGATTGGTGACTCTAGTGCAAGTGGGAGACTGTTGGAAATATGCCCTAGAGGCAATAATAAAAGTATTATTATATTTCATTGTTCATGATAATTGTCTTTTATTCATGCTATAACTGTATTATCCGGAAATCGTAATACACGTGTGAATACTTAGACCACACTATGTCCCTGGTAAGCCTCTAGTTGACCAGCTCGTTGTGATCAACAGATAGTCATGGTTTCCTGACTATGGACATTGGATGTCGTTGATAACGGGATAACATCATTAGGAGAATGATGTGATGGACAAGACCCAATCCTAAGCATAGCATAAAAGATCGTGTAGTTCGTTTTGCTAGAGCTTTGCAAGTGTCAAGTATCTCTTCCTTCGACCATGAGATCGTGTAACTCCCGGATACCGTAAGAGTGCCTTGGGTGTATCAAACGTCACAACGTAACTGGGTGATTATAAAGGTGCATTACAGGTATCTCCGAAAGTAGCTGTTGGGTTGACACGGATCGAGACTGGGATTTGTCACTCCGTATGACGGAGAGGTATCTCTGGGCCCACTCGGTAATGCATCATCATATTTAGCTCAATGTAACCAAGGTGTTGGACACGGGATCATGCATTACGGTACGAGTAAAGTGACTTGCCGGTAATGAGACTGAACAAGGTATTGGGATACCGACGATCGAGTCTCGGGCAAGTAACGTACCGATTGACAAAGGGAATTGCATACAAGGTTTGATCGAATCCTCGACATAGTGGTTCATCCGATGACAACATCGAGGAGCATGTGGGAGCCATCATGGGTATCTAGATCCCGCTGATGGTTATTGACTGAGAGCGTCTCGGTCATGTCTGCTTGTCTCCCGAACCCGTAGGGTCTACACACTTAAGGTTCGGTGACGCTAGGGTTATGAAGATATGTATATGCAGAAATCCGAATGTTGTTCGGAGTCCCGGATGAGATCCCGGACGTCACGAGGAGTTCCGGAATGGTCCAGAGGTAAAGAATTATATATAGGAAGTGCTATTTCGGGCATCGGGACAAGTTTCGGGGTTATCGGTATTGTACCGGGACCACCGGAAGGGTCCCGGGGGTCCACCGGGTGGGGCCACCTGTCCCGGGGGGGCACATGGGCTGTAGGGGGTGCGCCTTGGCCATCATGGGCCAAGGGCACCAGCCCCTATAGGCCCATGCACCTAGGGTTTCCCCCTAGGAGGAGTCCTAGTGGTGGAAGGCACCCCTAGGTGCCTTGGGGGGGAGGGAAACCTCCCCTAGGCCGCCGCCCCCCCTAGTAGATCTCATCTACTAGGGCCGGCGCCCCCCCTTGGCACCCCTATATATAGTGGGGGAGAGGAGGGACTTCATACACCAGCCCCTGGCGCCTCCACCTCCCCCCGTTACGTCTCTCCCTCGTAGTCTCAGCGAAGCCCTGCTGCTGTGACGCCCTGCATCCACCACCACGCCGTCGTGCTGCTGGATCTTCATCAACATCTCCTTCCCCCTTGCTGGATCAAGAAGGAGGAGACGTCTCCCGTCCCGTACGTGTGTTGAACGCGGAGGTGCCGTCCGTTCGGTGCTGGTCATCGGTGATTTGGATCACGTCGAGTACGACTACATCATCACCTTGCAAGCTTCCGCACGCGATCTACAAGTGGTATGTAGATGCAAACTCTCTCCCTAGACTCGTTGCTTAGATGAACTCATAGATGGATCTTGGTGAAACCGTAGGAAAAATTTTAATTTTCTGCAACGTTCCCCAACACGAAGATGGGCAATATTCCACGACCGGCGGGTCTCCTCCTCCGACTTACGTGAGTCCTTGCGCTCTCGAATAGCAATGAGGTAGTATGACCCGTTGTTCAGATTCTTGCTGACCACAAAGGGTCCTTCCCAAGGCGGAGATAGCCTGTGCATGTCAGATTGATCTTGAATGAGCCGGAGTACCAAATCACCTTCCTAAAAGGTTCTGCTCTTAACCCGGAGGCTGTGATAGCGGTGCAGGTCTTGCTGGTAAATCACCGAGAAGGCTATTGCCAAGTCTCACTCCTCATCCAACAAGTCAAGTGCATCCTGACGAGCCTTCTCGTTATCCGCCTCAACATAAGCCGCCACGCGAGGTGAGTCGTGCCGGATGTCACTTGGCAGAACTGCCTCTGCTCCATAGACCATGAAGAAAGGCGTCTAACCCGTAGATCTCTTAGGCGTAGTGTTGATGTTCCATAGTACAGAGGGTAACTCCTCCACCCAGCAACCCGGAGTTTGCTTTAATGATACAAAGAGCCGGGGCTTGATACCCTTCAGGATCTCTTGATTAGCTCTCTCTGCTTGACCATTGGATTGAGGATGAGCAACAGCCGAAACATCAAGCCGGATATGTTCTTGTTGACAGAACTCTTCCATGGCTCCCTTGGAGAGATTAGTGCCATTATCAATTATAATGCTGTCTGGGAAACCAAAACGAAAGATCACCTTTTTCATGAACTCAACCGTTGTGGCCGCATCACACTTACTGACTGGTTCCGCCTCAACCCACTTTGTAAACTTATCCACTGCCACCAGGAGATGTGTCTTTTTATCCTTAGACCTTTTGAAAGGTTCAACCATGTCAAGCCCCCAGACTGCGAACGGCCAAGTAATTGGGATCATCCTCAATTCTTGAGCCGGCACATGAGCACGTCGTGAGAACTTCTGACAACTGTCACATTTACTGAACAGATCCTGCGCATCAGCATGAGCCGTGAGCCAGTAGAAACCATGACGGAAGGCCTTGGCCACAAGAGATTTTGAGCCGGCATGATGACCACACTCCCCTTCATGAATCTCACGAAGTATCTCTTGTCCCTCTGCAGGCGACACACAGCGTTGAAATGCCCCTGTTACACTGCAATGATGCAACTCCCCATTAACAATCGTCATGGATTTGGACCGTCTAACAATTTGTCTTGCCAAAGTCTCATCCTCCAGTAACCCCCCCCCCCCGGGTCATGTAGGCCAAATATGGCACTTTTCAATCCAGGATAACATGAAGAGCTGCCACCAACTGGGCCTCCGGGTCTGGCACTGCTAGTTCTTCCTCGGTAGGCACCTTGACAGAAGGGTTATGCAAAACATCAAGAAAGGTGTTAGGTGGCACTGGCTTACGTTGAGATCTCAGCCGGCTTAAAGCATCAGCCGCCTCATTCTTCCTTCAATCAATGTTCTCCTCTTGATAACCCTTGAAATGTCCAGCCATAGAATCTACTTCACGTTGATAAGCCGCCATGAGAGGATCCTTGGAATCCCACTTGCCTAACACCTGTTGAGCCACGAGATCTGAGTCGCCCAGACACCTTACCCGGCTTAAGTTCATCTCCTTGGCCATCCGGAGACCACGGAGTAAGGCCTCGTACTCAGCTGCATTGTTAGTACATGGGAACATAAGCCGGAGTACACAACGAAATTTGTCACCTCGAGGGGAAGTTAAAACAATTCCATCCCCCGAGCCTTCTAGCTGCCTAGACCCGTCAAAGTGAATAGTCCAATATGTGTTATCTGGCTTCTCCTTAGGTGCCTGCAACTCTGTCCAATCATTGATAAAGTCCACCAAGGCCTGAGACTTAATAGCAGTACGTGGCATGTACTTCAAACCATGAGGCCCAAGCTCGATAGCCCACTTGGTGACTCGTCCTGTGGCCTCCCTATTCTGGATGATGTCTCCCAAAGGGGCAGAACTTACCACAGTTATAGGATGACTTTGAAAGTACTGCTTCAAGTTCCGGTTGGCCATAAACACTCCATAAACGAGTTTCTGCCAATGTGGATACCTTTGTTTAGACTCAATGAGCACCTCACTAATATAGTAAACCGGCCGTTGAACCGGATGCTCCTTGCCAGCTTCCTTACGCTCCACCACGATGGCAACACTGACCGCTCGTGAATTAGCAGCCACATATAACAACAAGGGCTCTCTGTCAATGGGAGCCGCAAGAACCGATGGTTCAGACAATTGTCTCTTCAAGTCTTCAAAGGCAGCATCTGTAGCATCACTCCAGACAAAAGTGTCAGTTTTCTTCATCATCTGATATAATGGAAGGGCCTTCTCACCTAACCGGCTTATGAACCGGCTTAAAGGAGAACACGACCCGCCAGTCGCTGAACATCATTGATGCACGCCAGCTTAGCCGGAGAGGTAATCGCCTTAATCTTCTCCGGATTAGCTTCAATGCCTCTGTTTGACACCAGAAAACCTAAGAGCTTGCCCACAGGTACACCAAACACACACTTGGCCGGGTTAAGCATCATCTTGTAAACCCGGAGATTATCAAAGGTCTCTTTCAAGTCAGATATCAAGGTTTTCGTTTCTCTGGACTTCACCACAATGTCATCTACGTAAGCATGAACATTACGCCCAATTTGATAATGCAAACAGTTCTGCACACACCACTGATAAGTCGCCTGGGCACTTTTGAGTCCAAATGGCATAGATAGATAACAGAAGGCTCCAAACGGAGTGATGAAAGCTGTCTTCTCCTGGTCCTTAACCGCCATCTTGATCTGATGATAACCAGAGTAAGCATCCAAGAAGCTCAAACATTCACAACCCGCCGTAGCATCCAAGAAGCTCCAATGGGGGAAAGCAAAGGGATCAGCCGGACAAGCCTTGTTTAAGTCCGTGTAATCCACACACATCCGCCAAGTGCCGTTCTTCTTGAGTACTAGCACCGGGTTAGCCAACCACTCCGGGTGAAAAACTTCAACAATAAACCCGGCCGCTAAGAGCCGGGCGACCTCTTCCCCAATAGCTTTCCATCTCTCTTCGTTGAACCATCGGAGAAACTGCCTGAAGGTCCTATACTTTGGATCAATATTGAGAGTGTGCTCAGCGAGTTCCCTCAGTACACCCGGCATGTCAGAAGGTTTCCATGCAAAGATGTCCCGGTTCTCACGGATGAACTCGATAAGCGCGCTTTCCTATTTAGGATCCTAATTGGCACTGATACTGAACTGCTTAGAAGCATCTCCTAGGGTAAAGTCAACAAGCTTTGTCTCAGCGGCCGATTAAACTTAAACACCGGGTCATGCTCAGTAGTTGGTTTCTTGAGGGAGGTCATATCCGCCGGGTCAACATTGTCTTGATAAAATTTGAGCTCCTCCGCGGCACAGGCAGACTCCGCATAAGCCGCGTCGCCTTCTTCACATTCCAAGGCCACCTTTCGACTCCCATGCACAGTGATGGTGCCCTTGTAACCCGACATCTTGAGCTGTAAGTAAACGTAACATGGTCGTGCCATGAATTTAGCATAAGCCCGTCGCCCAAACAGAGCATGATATAGACTCCTGATTTTAACCACTTCAAACGTCAATTTCTTAGCCCTGGAGTCATACTCATCTCCAAAGGCCACCTCCAACTCAATCTTACCAGCTGGGTAAGCCGACTTACCCGGAACCACCCCATGGAAAACAGTGTTGGATGTTCTCAAATTCTTCTCAGTCAACCCCATGCACTGAAAGGTCTCATCGTAGAGGATATTGATGCTGCTACCGCCGACCATGAGTACCTTAGTGAATTTATATCCACCAACATGGGGTGCTACCACCAAGGCTAACTGACCCGGATTATCGACCCGTGGAGGGTGATCCTCTCTGCTCCATATAATGGGTTGTTCTGACCATCTCAAATAACGAGGAATTGCCGGCTCAATAGAATTCATGGCCCTCTTATGAACCTTCAGATGGCTTTGATAACCCGACTGTTGCTGCTGCTGCCCTCCTTCACCAGACTGCTGCTGATTATTACCACCTGGATGTCCCTGGAAACCAGAGTTTGAACCACCGCCCGGGCCATGAAAACCGCCAGCCCCTGAACCGCCACCAGATCCATGACTGCCATCAAAGGTGTTGGAATTTTTAAACGCCTTCATGATCACGCAATCTTTCCACAGGTGTGTGGCGGGGCGCTCCCGGGTGCCGTGTCTCGGGTAGGGCTCATTGAGTAGCTGCTCAAGAGTTGGGCCTAGCCCGACGGATCGAGGCAACTTACCCTTACGTCTCTAATTGCTGCCCTGCGCATTAGCATTGGCTACAAACTCCGGGTTGCCGTCTGCCTTATGCTTATTGCCGCTTTGATTCCCCGGGTTATGCTGTTGACCCTTTCCATTGCCGTTTCTTTTTCCCTTCCTTGTCTTCTCATCGTCAGACGCGGGATCCTTGGTACTATCAGAATCGGCATATTTTACTAAAGCCGCCATCATCGTACCCATATCCTTGCAGTCACGTTTAAGGCGCCCCAGTTTCTGCCTCCGCGGCTCAAAGCTGCAATTCTTCTCCAACATAAGGGCTGCAGAGCCGGCATCCATCTTGTCAGATGAATGAACTATCTCCTTGACCCAGTGTACCCAATGGGTGGTGGATTCACCCTCCCCTTGCTTACAATTCATCAAGTCCACAATCGACATAGATTGCTTACAGGTGTCCTTGAACTTCTGGATGAAACGGGCTTTTAACTCTTCCCATGAACCAATGGAATTGGGTGGCAAACCTTTTAACCAAGACCGGGCCGTTCCATCTAACATCATGGTGAAATATTGCGCCATTGCCGCGTCACAGACTTCCAACAGCTCCATGGCCATCTCATAACTCTCGATCCATGCTCCGGGCTGTAAGTCAGCCGTGTAGTTTGGCACCTTTCGAGGTCCCTTGAAGTCCGTGGGCAGGCGCACGTTGCACAAAGCCGGACCAAACAAGGAACACCACCGGTTCTAGTGGCTACTCCCGCCTCAACAGAAGTCGTTGGATACTCTGGTATATCCCGATGAGCCGCTTGTTGAGCCGCCAGCTGAGCCGCCCGCTCGTTCTCTTGACGTATTCGGTCTTGCACCGGGTTATAGCCACCATGTTGGTTACGGCGTTGGGCGTTAGTTGACAATGCTTCAGACTGCATGTGCCTGCTGTAACTCGGGCTCCGGTTCTGACGAGGCGTTGCTAACCAAAGTGGAGGAGTTGAATGAATCCTGTCTCTGCTGTAAGAATAGGTCTCTTGCTGAGCCAGGGCCGTCTGGAGAAGCTCTCTAACCCTCTGAGTCTCCACCGCTGTCGGGTCATCACCTTCCATGGGCAGAGCCGCCAAGCGCGCCGAAGCCGCGATTAAGTTCTCCATGGGGTTGGAAAAGTGACCCTCCGGAATCGGCACATAACGCGGTTGTGCCATGCTCACATGAGGAGGTGGCATCTCTCGAGGCTGAGCCCGTCCTACTGCTCCGGCTGTCATAAACTGGTTGGCATTTGGCGGGTTACTTGGGCCGGCTCCGGGTGTAGCAAAAAGAACCCGAGGGTCGTAATTCGGAGGTAAACGGGATTGGGTTTTCTGGTGTCTCCTCCTCATTACCTCATTGGACGCGTTTAAGCTCATCGTGAGCTGGTAAGCTTCTGACTGCAACCGCTGTGCCCGGGCGTCGAGAGCCGCCCGCTCTGTAGCTAGTGTAGTATCCTCAGCTGCCAAGGCTTCCTTGGCCTGAGCTATCTCCTCACGCACTCTTGCCACCTCTGCGTCATGCTCATCTTTGTTCGCAGGGATAACCGTGGCGGTTAACAGGGCCTTAAGCTTGCCCATGAGTTCTATCAGGACCTGAGCCGGTGGGCGCACAGGGCCACCTGCCCCGGCTGTCCCTACCCCAAATATTAATGCTGCAGTAGCTGTAGAGTTAGAGCCGGGCTGAGTCCCAGCCATAAAGATTCCTACCCATCTTGGCGGCTCATAGGGGTCCAGAATACTGATGCCATCGGAACAGCCCCCGAGCACACCGTCTTGCGCCTGATACAACGAATCTATTGAACCAGCAGACGAATCACCGTCTGAGAGGACGGCCGTCTCACCACCATATTCAGATCCTTTAGAAAGTTCCTCTCCGTGGATGTAGCCCATGAAAGCACGCTTCATGACGGGTTGAGCTCGGGTCTTCCTCGCACACTGAGCCGTCTCGATGAGGTCGGTGCCGCTGTCCGGCTCAGGTCCCGGCTCTCCGATCCGGCCGATGAAGATGTGGATTCCGCCCAAGGGGACCCGGTACCCGTACTCAATTGAGCCGGCGTCAGGGCCCCAGCCTTCATCGTCGATGTAGATCTTGCCGTGATGACTCTTGGTCATTCGGCCCGCTACGTATCCCTTGAGCCCTTCGAAGTTGCCCTTCAAGACCTCAAATCCACCGTGCGCTGGCCCCAAGGTGGGCTCCAACTGTTGTGGAATTGTCATGTCAGATGTCCTCGTGAAAGGACTTGGTTGTGGAGCCATCGCAACTAGGAAGCTTGAAGGGGTTAGTCGGGACAAAGGACACAAGAGGTTTTATACTAGTTCGGCCCCTTATGGTGAAGGTAAGGCCTACGTCTAGTTGGGTTGGTATTGATGTTTCGATGAGCAGGGAGCGAGATACGCTATGCCCGGCTCTCGATGAGTTGTTTCTTGCCCTAAGCCGCCAGCAGGTCATCCCCTTATATACACGGGTTGACGCCCTATGGCTTACAGAGTCCTGACCGGCTTATAAACAGTGTCTGGCTCGGTGACTAGTTAAATCTAACTTATGGTACAAGTCATGCCATCACGGCGGTTTACTACAACGGGCCTTAAGTCGCCTGTGGGCTTAAGCCCTTTATTGAACCGCCATCTTCATGCTTGGTCTTGGGCTTCTTTCTGGTAAGTCTTCTTTGAGTAACCCGGCCCCTCCTGGGCGGCTTACACAAATAGTTATATCCCCAACATAGGGCCATGACCTCTAGAAATACTGGCAAGTGGAGCTGCTCGCTGAGAAGCAGAAAGCCGAGTATGAGCTACGGGACAAGGAGAAGGGCCAAGAGGGTGCTGAGGGATCTGGCAAGAAGCATGGAGGCCAAGGAGGCCGCCGTGGCAAAGGTAATCAGCAGGAGAGGCCAGCCCGGGGCCGCGACAAGCAGTAGGAAAACAATGATCACGACAAGGACGATGAGTCCGGCGACCACGAGTTTAGAAAGCCACAGAAGCTGTGTGTGTCGATGGTGGCGCCTCACTGCATACATCTCACCGCCAGCTCAAGCAGTGGGCGCGTGAGATCATAGTGGTGGAGCCATCGTTCGACACACGGAAGCCACTGAAGTGGTCCAGCACGCCTATCATCTTCGACACCGAGGACCATCCTGACCGCACTACTATGGTCGGGTGCTTGCCATTGTTGGTTTCACCAATAATCCGCAACCTCAAGGTGACGAAGATGTTGGTTGACGGCGTGGCCGGTCTGAACTTGATCTTGCCTGCTGTGATCAAGAGGCTGCATATCCCTGATGGAGACCTCGAGGAGACGGGCACGTTCCAAGGGGTCAACCCGGGGAGGAGCCAGCCGAAGGGAAAGGTCACGCTACCCCGTGACACTCGGAGGCAAGCTGAACCACAGGATGGAGAGGATTGTCTTTGATGTAGCCGAGATCCCCTTGCCCTACAACGGCATTCTCGGCCGCCCTGCACTAGCCAAGTTCATGGCGGCTTCACATTACGCCTACAACACACTAAAGATGCCGGGGCCGATGAACATCATCACTGTCCACTCCGACAAGAAAGACGCGTTGATTTGCGCCGACCAACTCTACTGGGAAGCAGTTGCAGCAGCTGCCGCCAAGGCACCTGCTCCTGTCGATGGAGTCCCGAGAAGACCTGCGAGATCCCTCGCACCCACTCCGGCAAGCACACCTCTTCAAGGTGTTGCGCTCCCATTGAGAACGTGCCAGAGAGCTCCACCGGCAAGAGCGAGAAGTCCAGAGCTGCACAACCAGAGACCAGAAGGTGCCCGTCAAAGAGGACGGCACGGGGGGAGCTTTTACCATAAGCTCCACCCTCGACAGCAAATAGGAAAGCAAGGTCGTCACTTTCCTGCAGGCGAATGTCGATGTGTTTGTATGGCAAGCCTCCGACATCCCCGGTGTACCCAGGGAAGTGATTGAGCACCATCTTGTTGTCTGTCCTCATGCACGGCCCGTCAAGCAGAAGGTCAGGAAGCATGCTCTAGAGAGGCAAGAGTACATCACGGAGGAGATCAGAAAACTAGAGGCGGCAGGCTTGGTAAGGGGGGTGATCCATCTGACATGGTTAGCCAACCCGGTAGTGGTGCGCAAGGCAAACGGGAAGTGGAGACTGTGTATTGATTACAGAGACATCAATAAGGCTTGTACAAAGGATCCCTTCCCGTTACCGCACATCGACCAGATTGTTGACTCCACGGCTGGGTGTGACCTGTTATGATTCCTCGACGCCTACTCAGGGTACCACCAGATCTTCATGACAAAAGAAAACAAGGAGAAGACATCATTCATCACCCCATGTGGTATGTATTGCTCTTTACGGATGCGTTTCGGGTTGAAGAGTGTTGGCTCAACCTTTGCAAGAACAGTCCAAATTGGTTTTTAACCCCAGCTACATAGAAATATGGAAGCTTATATGGGTGACATAGTGGCCAAAACCAAGGACAAAGTAACACTTGTGCAAGATCTGGAGGAAACATTTGCAAACCTACGCAAGATCAACCTCAAGTTGAACCCTGAGAAGTGTGTCTTCAGTGTCCAGTCCGGCTAGCTCTCGGGTTCTTTGTGTCGTAGCATGGGATTGAGGCAAACGCAGACAAGATCAAGGCTATTGAGCAGATTGAGGCACCTAAATGGATCAAAGACGTGTGTCGTCTCACTGGCTGCGTTGCCGCCATGAGCAGATTCATCTCCAAGTCCGCAGAGTGTGACCTTCCCTTTTTCAAGATCTTGAGGAAGACGGCCCAATGGAGTGGACCCCGGAGGCCGAAGTAGCACAGCAGGATTTGGAGAAGTACCTCTCCTCTACCGCAGTGCTGGTTGTGCCCAAACCACAAGAACCGTTGCTGCTGTACCTCGCGGCAATGAGTCAGGTGGTTAGCACCACACTGGTGGCGCAGATTGAGGTCGACGAAGAGGCAGCGGCAGCGACAGAGTCAACGGATGGCGAGTCGGAACCCTCCCCAGTAGGGCTCGGTCCCGGCAATACTGAGTCCCCGGCAGAGGCTGACGCCAGTGCAACAGGGCCCGCGCGACCGGGTGAAGTGGCCTAGAAGAAGAAAATGGTGCAGCACCAAGTTTACTTCGTCAGCTCCCTATTGCAGGGGGCTAGATCGAGGTACTCAGGTGTGAAAAAATTGCTCTTCGGCCTCCTTATGGCCTCGAGGAAGCTGAGTCATTACTTCCAAGTGCACGAGATCACCGTAGTCACCAGCCTCCCGTGGCAAGAGATACTGCATAACCTAGATGCAATGGGGAGGATCGTGGAATGGGCCCTGGAGCTGTCAAGTTTTGGTTTAAAGTTCAAAAGCACCTTGACGATTCAGAGAAGATTCTTGGCAGAGTTTGTTGCAGAATGGACCTCGACGCCTGACGAAGAGGTACAGGAGACCAATCTCCCCGGCAAGGAAACGAGCCGCAATTGGATCATGTACTTTGATGGGGCTTATTCGCTGCAAAGCGCCGGTGGTGGTGTGCTGCTTGTCGCGCCCACCGGAGAGCACCTGAAGTATGTCATCCAAATGCACTTTCCCCAGGTGATGTCAACTAACCACACTACCGAGTACGAGGGCTTGCTTGCCGGTCTCAGGATCGCGGCGGACCTCGGAGTCAAAAAGCTCATCGTCAGGGGTGATTCGCAGCTCGTCGTCAGGCAGATCAACAAAGATTATCAAAGCCCGTTGATGGAAGCTTACATGGATGAAGGGAGGAAACTGGAGGAGCGCTTTGACAGTATATGAGCAGAGCATGTCCCCTAGACGGAAAACGACATTGACGACTACCTGTCAAAGCGTGCTGCCCTCAAGCTACCTGTGGAACCAGGTACTTTTGTGCTTCGGTTAACTCAACCATCCATCGAACCATCAACCGGGCAGAACAAGTGGAGGAAGCTAGGCCCCGGCAAGTACTTCCCCACCGAGCTCCCCGGAGCCGCTAACGAAGATGTTGCCGTGGATGCTGATCCTGCCATGGGGCAACTGACTCCGGCAGGGCCTCAGGCCATGGCCGTAGAGACGGCCGCTCCCTTGGCAGAAGAGATGGCTTTGATCCTTGTCGTCGAGCCACAGGCTCCGGCATGGGTGCAGCACACCGTCCGATTCCTCCAAAAAGGAGAGCTTCCTGAGGAGCAGGAAGAAGCAAAGAGAGTAGCTCGCCGGTCTGCTCTGTACCAATTCATTGACAACGTCTTGTATAGAAAAAGACCGAATGGGGTGAAATTGAAGTGGATCTCCCGGGAGGAAGGACTAGAGCTGTTGGCAGAGATACATGGAGGCATATGTGGCTCCCACCCTTGCCGGCAAGGCTTTCCGGCAAGGTTTCTTCTGGCCCACCTCCCTCCAGGATGCGACAGCACTAGTAAACAAATGTTAAGCGTGCCAGTTCTATTCAAAGAGGCTTCATCAACCAGCTCAAGCCCTTCAAACTATCCGTCTCTCCTGGCCCTTCTCGGTCTGGGGGCTCGACATATTGGGCCCTTTCCCTCATGCCGTCGGGGGCTTTGAGTACTTGTACGTTGCAATCGACAAGTTCACAAAGTGGCCAGAGGTGGAAGTAGTGAGGAAGGTGACAGCGCAGTCACCCATCAAGTTCTTCAAGGGGCTAGTTTGCCATTTTGGGGTCCTAAACAGGATCATCACCGACAACGGCACAAAGTTCACAAGCCACGCCTTCATGCAGTACATTGAGGATCTCGGCAGCAAGGTCTGTTTTGCTTCCGTGGCACACCCTTGGAGCAACGGCCAAGCAGAGAGAGCAAATGCTGAAGTTCTGTGAGGCTTAAGAACGAAGACTTTTGACAGGCTGCGCAAGAGTGGAATGCGTTGGATTGAGGAGTTACCGGCGGTTCTTTGGTCGATCAGAACAACGCCAAATTGAGCCACCAGCCAGACACCCTTTGCCCTGGTCTACGGCGCAGAAGCAATTCTCCCCATGGAACTCATATACGGGTCACCCCGAGTGCTTGTTTATGATGAGCTTGAGCAAGAGCGATTGCGGCAAGATGACGCAACGCTCCTTGATGAAGGTCGTCTCCGGGCGGCTGTGAGAGCAGCATGCTACCAGCAAGCCTTGCGCCGCTACCATAGCTGCAAGGTTCATGCCCAGAGCTTTGAGGAAGGCGACCATGTTCTTCGGCACGTTTAGTTGGCCAAGAATTCCAACAAGTTGACACCGAAGTGGGAAGGCCCATATCGGGTAACACGAGTCACCAGGCCCGGTGTAGACCGCCTGGAGACCAAAGATGCCACTCCAGTGAGCAACTCCTGGAACATCGAGCATATTCCCAAGTTTTACCCATAAGGCGTGGCTGCCGGGCCTCCCGGCAAGCGACCTTATGTACAAGCCTTGCCGGCAAGGCATGTAACCCTTTGTACAAAGCCAGGCGCAGACCCTGAGCATAAATAAATGAAGCGCTGGCGCCCCAAGATATAGCATGCATGCTAGGTCGAGTCTTTTCCTCGTTTAGGGTTGATAGTGCATAGCGGCGGCTAACCCCTAGCTTAGAGGTCAAGTGCGCGTCTCTCTATTCTTTTCTATCCTCTTTGGTTCGCAGGGCACATGAGCACTTCTGCCGAGCTATTTGAAAGGAAGGGCACGGACCGCCGTCCCAACTCCGGCAGCCAAGGTTGCCGGGGGCTGCAGATCCAGATAAGTCTTTTATCCTCTATCATGCACTCCGATATGGAACTGGGATATGTGAAACCTCGTCTTATTTCTAGGCTACCGTGCTCTCCTTTTCCTGTACCCAAGGATTATCTCCCGGGTCCGGATTTGGTTGTAGTCGCGGCAGCAAGGGAATGGAACGGGGGGCCTAAGCCCGCTTCATCCCTACCTCCGCCAAGGGCGCGAGAAAGGTCGAGCAAAGTGGGGGGACAGCAAGGCCTATTGCCGGGCGAAAAATGTTTATCTTAAATAATAACGAGGATTCTCTCCTTGTCGCGGGTTTCACCCACGAACGAAAAACCCGGCAAACATCCCTTTTTCATTAAAAAAACATCCCGTATAGGTATAGTTCATACAGAGTGAAAAACATGAGCAAGGGGATTACAAGTTCTCAATTTAACGAAGGCCTGAAGGCTTACAGACTAAAAAGAGATAAGATGCCCGTAATCCCTTTCTTGTCCCTCTCCTCAGAAGGCAGGTCAAGGAAGCGAAAAAGGGCAAAAGGAGCACCTAAGCGAGGTACGAGCAGTAGATGGAGCCAAGAGAACATGCCGGCGGTCGCCTAGGAGAGGGTTGGCAGTGGTGGTGCCGGAGGAAGAGCTGGAAGATGAGGCAGCGGTCCGTCAATACGCTATGAAGGCGTCGGTGCCATCGTACTCTGACTTGACGGCCCACCACCCGCCTTCTTCCCCTTCTCCGGCGTCCCTACGCCAGCCGCCCAAGGAGGCGACCCCGAGAAGTTCAAGGATCCGGCAACACGGATGATGGGGTGGCCGGTGTCACCCGAAGCGGCGCCCGATGCTTAGTCGGACACGTCATCCTGCCGCCTGCTACCCTCGTCGTTGTTGCCGCTATCCTCCTAGCCACTCTCGCTCGTGGAGGAATCTTCATCGTCAGAGGAGCTCTCCACGCAGCACCTTACGCGAGACCCGAAATGCCCAAAGACCTTGACGGAGAGGAGGTCGCTCTCCATTAATTTCAAATGGAGAGTGAACCCCTCCATCAGGCTGTGGATGCTGGCAAAAGTCTTCCACCCTCGTCGAAGATACATGACGTGAGGGGTGGGTAACTCGACATCGGCCCATGTGCCGTTGTTCCCGCAAGCCCTCATATGCAGCTGCAGCACCTACGACGGGTCTAGCTCCATCTCCCGCGCAAATGGAGTCTGGAGGCGAAGACGATGGTGCGGCGACTGGAGCAGCCTGATGAAGAACTCATAAGGGTTATCCCCGACATGGCCCTTCATCGGGGGAGGGGCCGTTGGCGGAGGCGAGGCCGATCTGCCACCCCGTCCTCGTCTCCCTCGAGCACCGCGACGGCCTCGACCTCGCTGTCGGTGTCAAAACCGGTGGATCTTGGGTAGGGGGTCCCGAACTGTGTGTCTAAGGCTAATGGTAACAGGAGGCAGGGGACACGATGTTTTACCCAGGTTCGGGCCCTCTCGGTGGAGGTAATACCCTACTTCCTGCTTGATTGATATTGATGATATGAGTATTACAAGAGTTGATCCACCACGAGATCGTAGAGGCTAAACCCTAGAAGCTAGCCTATGATTATGATTGTTGTTGTCCGACGGACTAAACCCTCCGGTTTATATAGTGTCACGCCCAATATGCGATACTATCCTAAAGAGACTCGAAGGTCCCACCAAGGATAGAACCGCATATTGAAACGCTTTTGCAAGGTGGATATAATTACATCAACATTACATAATAGATGGGGATACATACAAGGCGTACAAATGCCGTAGGAATACAACAATACCTCATACATAAGATCAACATCCGACTACGGATGAAACACAAACAGAAACTCAAACGACATCCACCCTGCTACCCCAGACTGCCGACCTGAAACCTATCCCCTGATCAAAGAAGAAGTAGAAGACGAACTCCAAAACAAGTAAGCATCGCTCTCGCGTCATGATCATTGCATAACCTGCACCTGCAACTGTTGTTGTAGTAATCTGTGAGCCATGAGGACTCAGCAATCCCATTACCATGGGTATCAAGACTAGCAAAGCTTAATGGGTATGGAAGGGGGGGGGGTAAAGTGGTGAGGTTGCAGCAGCGACTAAGCATATGTGGTGGCTAACATACGCAAATAAGAGCGAGAAGAGAGCAAAGGAACGGTCGTGAAGCTAGCAATGATCAAGAAGTGATCCTGAACTCCTACTTACGTCAAACATAACCCAAAACCGTGTTCACTTCCCGGACTCCGCCGAAAAGAGACCATCACGGCTACACACACGGTTGATACGTTTTAATTAAGTCAAGCGTCAAGTTATCTACAACCGGACATTAACAAATTCCCATCTGCCACATAACCGCGGGCATGGCTTTCGAAAGTTTATACCCTGCAGGGGTGTCCCAACTTAGCCCATGATAAGCTCTCGCGATCAACGAAGGATATACCTTCTCAAGGAAGACCCGATCAGACTCGGAATCCCGGTTTACAAGAAATTTCGACAATGGTAAAACAAGACCAGCAAGACCACCCGCTGTGCCGACAAATCCCGCTAGGAGCTGCACATATCTCGTTCTCAGGGCACACCGGATAAGCTAAGCGTACAGGTACCGACGTAATCCAAGTTGCCAAGGAATGGTCCCGCACGGTGCTCTAGTTTGGACCTACACTTGGAGGAGCACTGGCCCGGGGGGGGGGTAAATAAAGATGACCCTCGGGCCTTGCTGGAGGAGTTTTATTCAAAGCGAACTATCAAGGGGGTCCCATAAATCACCCAACCGCGTAAGGAACGCAAAATCCGGGAACATAACACCGGTATGATGGAAACTAGGGCGGCAGTGGAACAAAACACCAGGCATAAGGCCGAGTCTTCCACCCTTTACCAAGTATATAGATGCATTAATTAAATAAGAGATATTGTGATATCCCAACAAAATCCTGTCCGTCATGGGGCAATCTTCAACTTCACCTGCAACTAACAACGCTATAAGAGGGGCTGAGCAAAGCGGTAACATAGCTAAACAATGGTTTGCTAGGAAGGGTGAAAATGTTAGAGGCTGACATGGCAATTTGGGAGGCTTGAAGATCAAATGATAGGTAGCGTAGTATAGCGATAGAACGAAGCAACTAGCATAGCAATGATAGTAATGAGATCCAAGGTGACGGTCATCTTGCCTATAATCCCTCAAGGAAGAAGAACGAGTCCATGAAGAAGATGAAGCCATGAAGATGAACCAAGCGTAGACGAACGGATCCTCACGATCGCAACGAAACGAGATATATCAAGAAGAAGCACACAACATAGTAAACACACCACACATATACAATACATGATGCACAACCAAGCATGATGCATGACAGGGCTACATGAAGCTACTCATAGCAAGAGATGATGCATACAAGAGCAACACATCAAAGCAAGATTAAATGAGGCCGGAAACAAAATATAACAATTCCGGTAAGTTCTCATATGCAAATTTCGAAATTGGTCCAGATCTGAAGAAACCTTATGTTCAAGTTGTTAAACAACAAGTAAAAATGCACCAAGATGATCTACACGAGTTTCTAGTCATGTTACATATAAAGTTCATTAGATTTGGAGCTATGGCCTAGAAGATATGAGCAAAACAAGTTAAACATGGCATTGATGCAAAATGCATACAAACATCAAGCAAACACTCTCAAACAAGGATGCAACATGATAATATGAAACTACATGCAATTCTAAGCAAGTTACATATAGAGCACACTCAAAACGGAGCAACGGTTCAAGACATACACGCTATACAAGTTTAAAGGACAAGTTGTCCAAAACAACAACTAGGCATCTTGCAAGCATCAAAACAACATGCTACAGTACCCCAACATGAGAACAAAAAGGCATGGACATGATGTATAGGTAAATCATGACAAAACATGAACACTGAAATAACATCAGGTTGCATATAGTAACATGCTCAAAAACACATGGCAAGATTGCATATAGTAACAGTTTCAGACTTTGCAGAAATAACATCAGGTTGTAATGTTTAGAGCTATCAAACAACATGCTACAGGAACTTATCATGGCAAAAAAAGGCATGGCATGATACTACTAAATGCATAGAACAAAAGTCCCTTACTGACCAAGAGCCAAAAAGGAATAGAAGATATGATGGCACCCATGTAAACATAGCAAGTTATATGACAGATTCATACATGGCAGAAACATCAATATGTATGCATGTTGGTGAGCTTGCACCGCTCACCACAGAGCATTACATGGCATGGCAAGGCAACCAACAGTAAGAAGATATGTTTATTAAGCTAGACATGGCAATAGAAAGTTCATAGGGTGCACAACACACATGGCAAAACGGAACTTAATGTTAACAGACTGACAGCAACATTATTTATCAATTTGATAACAAGATTACAACAAGCTACAGCAGGCTATAAATGTAACCAGGGGCATGTATGGATAGATCATGATATGTATGAAAAAACATCCTTAGTGAACATCTCCATATTATGCATAGAATGACTTGTAGCAGCAGGTTTACATAGCATCACCAAATAACAGATTCAGCCTAGCAAAACAGTAACAACAAGTACACTACTTCACGAGCTTGATCCACTCACCACAAGTCTTTGCATGAAAATATATGCATAGCATCAGCAAGAAGACATGTTTATGAAACTAACCAAGGCAAGAACAAGTTCAAAGCATGCAAGGATCAACTACAACAACCTTGGCAAAATTGAATAACATGTAAACAATATGCCAGGAAACATTTTACAGCAAAAGTAGAGCAAGAAAATGACATCCTAGGCTACTCCATAATTGCAAACAGGGGCATGAATGGATATAGAATAACCATATGTTCAAAACATCTGTACTGAAGTATCTCAAAATATGCTTGGATCTCTCTGTAGCATCAAGTTTACATGACATAAAAATAACAGCAGAACAGGGACTGAAATCAGCAACATCACGAAACCTAGTTTGCATGCTTGTTCTCGTCACCACATTGATCACAAAAATACATGGCATACACACCTGAAAAGAAGGTATGATGTAGCACAAAACACATGTAGGACTCATGCTCATAGGATGCACACATCAAACATGGGAAAAATGACAAATGAACATGTTCTGCTAACAGACAACATACAACATTATATAGCACTCTTGCAACGATGATTCGGGCATCAAGATGAGCTCAAATGAACATGGCACAATGGAACATAATGAGGAGCATCTCACAACAAACATTTTGATATATAGCACGCATAGAATGGAGCAGTATGCATGGAGTTATGAGGCGATGAACAGGGGACCAGAATGTATGAATTTTTGGGACTTAGCAGAATTTTTCACCTCGCAAAAAAACAGACGAGGCGGGCCGGTGTGGAGGATGGCACTGGGATGGGCCTTGGCTCTGCTGGGCCTTGGTCGAGGCGGGGCCCAAGAGGCCAGAGGAGGAGCTCCATGTCCTCCTCATGCGCTCGCACGGGCAGGGAGGTCATGGCGGCGGCGGTGAGCTCCGGCAGCGCCGGCGAGGGCGAGGAGGCCAAGGGGGTGGCGGTGACAGGCGGATCTGGCGCGGGAGCACCCATTCCCGGTCAGATCTAGTCGGCGGCGGTGGTCCGGGGAGCTGGGCGACGCGGGGGCGTGGTGCTCCGGCGAGCCGGGCAGCACGGGGGCGCGGGCGGAGGAGGCCAGCGCGGGGCAGGGCGCCGGCGCCGGAGGCGCGCGATGGCAGGCCCCGGCGAGCGCGGGGCTCGGGCGCCTGCGGGGCGGCGGCGGCGGCATCCCGGGCCGGGGAGGGCCGGAACTTGGCTCGTGTGGACCCACGGTGGCGTGGGGAAGTGGGCGTGGGGCTCGGCAAATCAGGAGCCGACACGTGGCGCGGAGAGGGCGGCGGACATGTCCGGCCGGTGGGGAGAAAATGTCCAGCAGTGCAAGGAGAGGGAGAGCTAGGGTTTGCACCGTGAATTTTGGAGGGGGAGGTGATTTTATAGGTAGAGGGAGCTAGGAGACTCCAAATGGAGTGCGGTTTTCGCCCACACGATCGTGATCGAACGAACGAGAGCATGGAGGGGAGTTAGATGGATTTTGGGCCACTTTGGAGGGGTGTTGGGCTTCGAGACAAAAGGGGCTTTTACGGTTACCCGGTTAACCGTAGGAGTATCAAACGACCTCCAAATGGCACGAAACTTGACAGGCTGTCTACCGGTGGTGTACTAAGGCCACTTGGCAAGCCTCGGGCCATTCCGAGAAAGTTTAACACCCACTCACAACAGGAGACAAAAGGGGAACGCCGGAGGACATAGGATTGCCGGATTGCAAAACGGACAACGGGGAAAAGGCTCGGATGCATGAGACGAACACGCATGTAATGCAATGCATATGATGACATGATAAAATGCAACACGCAAACAAATGACATGGAAAAGACAACGAATAACTGGCAGACACCTGGCACATCGAATCCGGGGCGTTACAACACTCCTCCACTAACAAGAGATCTCGTCCCGAGATCTTAGGACCGAGACGAAAGGAAAAAGGGATGAGGTGAAACAAGTACTCAAGAGAAGAAGCAAAGAATCGAGAGCACTCGAGAAGAAGAGAGGAGCGACGAGAATGACGAGAATCAAATGCTCATGGAAACACGAAAGACTCTGAAAGCACTCCGGTTAGAACGAGATAAAAAACGAATAAGACTGAAAAGGATTTAGGCAGAACTTTGACTGAGCATGGAAAGAATAGAACTCGAGCTTGAGAGGTCTGAATGATACTTGATGAAGACATGACACAAAACCTCCGGAAAGAATTAAAAGAGTTGAGTGAAAAGAACGGAGAAGAAAATGACAGCTTGTGCCACGAATGAAAAAGAAAGCATCTCTAGATGGAAGGTTTAAACGGAGTTGTTGAGAAAATCAACAACAAAAAGGATAAGCTTGTTGTGGTCTTATAGGCAACATCCCAAGAATAAGGTGATAACCGGCCACCAACGAAAATGATTGGATAGCTGAGAATAATGAAGAAATGCAAAACTCCACTTCAAAAGAATATGGAGAATTAATTGCACTTCGAGATGCAAGAAGAAGAATACTTAAACTCCTCCAACAAGAATCTTGATGATCACTTCAAAGAATGAATTAAATCATGAAGAACCACCATGAAGAACTCCGGTGACAAAAAGGATGACGAGATAAAATTGAAGGATGAAAGAATAAGATTAAATCTTGCGGTGATTTAGATGGAGGTTCCGACAAGATGGCCGAGGAAATTTGAACTACGGAAAAGAAAAGATGAAAACACTTGGAACTAGAATTTATTCATCAAGAACAAACTCCGAAGGCAAGGATTACTCACTTGGATGAAATAAGAATAAGATTTATTTTATGCTTATCCTTCATCAATTGAATTGATCAGAAGTAATGGATTTTTGCATACTACTTATTCTTCTTGAAAAGGATTGAGAAGTGACACATCGCAAACTTGAGAAGGTCTTCATGAACCATTGGTAGGATTCGAAAGAACGAATGGATTAAAATGATAATCAAGGAAAAATAATCTTGAATGAACCACCATAACAATTCGAAAATGACTGATGAAAGAGAATGAATCACCGGGAAGAATTAGAAGAACCAATATGCTCGAGGGGATTTAGATGCAAAAGAATGAAGTGATCAAGAGCTGATTAAAGAACACTTGAACGAAGCACTGGGATAATTGGATAATGGTAGCTGAAATGTGGGGACGAAGAATTCTTCTGGAACGATGGCCTCCGGTGAAAAGAAATGGAAAAACAACTTCTGACATACTCCGGATGGGTAAGAAAGAATATCTGACAAACTGAAATAAATCGAGAGGATGATATGAAGCTGGAACCGCGAATCTTCGAGAGGAGGGACAAGATTTAGAGGAAAAACTCTTCTTCAATCTTCAACTGACGACGAGAAACACCACGAAAATTACTGAGATACTCCGAGAGAATGAAAAGCGAAGGGGTTGAGCCAACAATGAAAAGAATTTGAAAACAACCTTGGAGAAAGCATGTGACTGATGGAATCCATACTTACGTCACACTTGAAAAGAATTGAGAATAACTCCGGAAGAATTAGAAGAGCCAAGTAAGATCCTGGGAAAAACCTGTGGGTTAGGGCCCACTGAAGAGAAAAAACTGTTGGAAAAGATAGTTGAAGAGATAGATGATGCATCGGAACAACTGAAATATTTGAATGAGGTGACAACCTCGAACTAATTGGAACACAGACGAATCCCCTGAGATGTCTTCCGAACTCCGGAATGATAAACTGGCAAGAGGCGAACGAGCAGGGAAAACACTTGAGCCGAGGAAAAGAATATGATCAACACCGGAAAAGAAAAATAGATGAAGAATGTCGAACAAAACGAGAATTCACCAGTTGAAATAATTGAGGGAAGACTAAAGAGGCTTCGCACGAATGAAATTGATGCTCGAAATAGACTCAGACTCCAGGAAGAAAAAGGGTGGGAGGGCGGGAAAACAAAGGCAACTTGGAAGGGGAAACGACGAATATCTTGAAAGAAAACACCGGTAGAAATCATTGAGGAGAGAGAGCAAAAACTTCGCACGAGTAGGATGGCTACTTGATTATGGACTCTGGCTCCAAGAAGAAAAGGGTGGGCGGGTGGGAAAGAAAACAACTGAGGATTGAACTTGGCAACGATGAAGAGGCTCAAGTCAACTTCCGTGCGGGACCATTCCTTGGCAACTTGGATTACGTCGGTAACTGTACGCTTAGCTTATCCGGTGTGCCCTAAGAACGAGATATGTGCAGCTCCTATCGGGATTTGTCGGCACATCGGGTGGCCTTGTTGGTCTTGTTTTACCATTGTTGAAATGTCTTGTAAACCGGGATTCCGAGTTTGATTGGGTCTTCCTGGGAGAAGGAATATCCTTCGTTGACCGTGAGAGCTTGTGACGGGCTAAGTTGGGACACCCCTGCAGGGTATTATCTTTCGAAAGCCGTGCCCGCGGTTATGTGGCAGATGGGAATTTGTTAATGTCCGGTTGTAGAGAACTTGACACTTGACTTAATTAAAATGCATCAACCGCGTGTGTAGCCGTGATGGTCTCTTTTCGGCGGAGTCCGGGAAGTGAACACGGTTTTGGGTTATGTTTGACGTAAGTAGTTTCAGGATCACTTCTTGATCACTTCTAGCTTCACGTCCATTCCGTTTGCTTCTCTTCTCGCTCTTATATGCGTATGTTAGCCACCATATTTGCTTAGTGCTTGCTGCAACTCCACCTCATTACCACTTCCTACCCATAAGCTTAAATAGTCTTGATCTTGCGGGTTTTGAGATTGCTGAGTCCTCATGACTCACCATATACCATCACAACAGTTGCAGGTCCCGATGATACCAGTGCAGGTGATGCAACCGGGCTCAGATGGGAGCTCAACAAAGATCTTGGTCGTTGCTATGTTTCGTTTCATGCTAATCAGTAGTGGAGCCCAGTTGGGACGATCGGGGATTTAGCAGTTGGGTTATCCTCTTTTCTTTTGGCTTCGTCCGTAGTCGGACTATGTGTGTACTCTGAATGATGTATGATTTATTTAAGTACTTGTGTGAAGTGGCGATTGTAAGCCAACTCTTTATCCCATTCTTGTTCATTACATGGGATTGTGTGAAGATGACCCTTCTTGCGACAAAACCAAAAGAAGAAGGGTGGGTGGGTGGGAAAAGAAATCAACTGAGGATTGAACTTGGCAATGATGAAGAGGCTCGAGTCAACTTGATGAGAAATCCACCGGATGAAAAGAGCTGAGAACCAACGATCGGAAAACCAAATGCGTGATCCTAAAGAAAATTTGAAGGGGAAGAGAAGTAATTCAAAACACCTACGTCAAGATTCCTCACCAGAGCGATGAAGGGACTGAGGAGTAAAAAGAATTCCTAGTCTCCGATACAACTAGACTCCGAAAACAATTTTCTTCTAGACTCAACAATGGCCAAACTACACGATCAATCAAGGGGGCTCCTATGGTCGGAACCTGGCTCTGATACCAACTTGTCACGCCCAATATGCGATACTATCCTAAAGAGACTCGAAGGTCCCACCAAGGATAGAACCGCATATTGAAACGCTTTTGCAAGGTGGATATCATTACATCAATATTACATAATAGATGGGGATACATACAAGGCATACAAATGCCGTAAGAATACAACAATATCTCATACATAAGATCAACATCCGACTACGGATGAAACACAAACAGAAACTGAAACGACATCCACCCTGCTAGACCAGGCTGCCGACCTAGAACCTATCCCCTGATCAAAGAAGCAGCAGAAGATGAACTCCAAAACAAGTAAGCATCGCTCTCGCGTCATGATCATCACATAACCTGCACCTGCAACTGTTGTTGTAGTAATCTGTGAGCCACAAGGACTCAGCAATCCCATTACCATGGGTATCAAGACTAGCAAAGCTTAATGGGTAAGGAAAGGGGGTAAAGTGGTGAGGTTGCAGCAGCGACTAAGCATATATGGTGGCTCACATACGTAAATAAGAGCGAGAAAAGATCAAAGGAATGGTTGTGAAGCTAGCAATGATCAAGAAGTGATCCTGAACTCCTACTTACATCAAACATAACCAAAAACTGTGTTCACTTCCCGGACTCCACCGAAAAGAGACCATCACAGCTACACACGCGGTTGATGCATTTTAATTAAGTCAAGTGTCAACTTATCTACAACCGGACATTAACAAATTCCCATCTTCCACATAATTGCGGGCATGGCTTTCGAAAGTTTATACCCTGCAGGGGTGTCCCAACTTAGCCCATGATAAGCTCTCGCGATCAACGAAGGATATACCTTCTCCCAGGAAGACCCAATCAGACTTGGAATCCCGGTTTACAAGACATTTCGACAATGGTAAGACAAGACCAGCAGGACCACCCGCTGTGCCGACAAATCCTGATAGGAGCTGCACATATCTCGTTCTCAGGGCACACCGGATAAGCTAAGCGTACATGTACCGACGTAATCCAAGTTGCCAAGGAATGGTCCCGCACGGTGCTCTAGTTTGGACCAACAATCTGAGGAGCACTGCCCCGGGGGGGGGGAAATAAAGATGACCCTCGGGCTCCGGAAACCCAAGGGAAAAAGTGCTAGGTGAGGCAAATGGTAAAACCAATGTTGGGCCTTGCTGGAGGAGTTTTATTCAAAGCGAACTATCATGGGGGTCCCATAAATCACCCAACCGCGTAAGGAACGCAAAATCCGGGAACATAACACCGGTATGATGGAAACTAGGGCGGCAAGAGTGGAACAAAACACCAGGCATAAGGCCGAGTCTTCCACCCTTTACCAAGTATATAGATGCATTAATTAAATAAGAGATATTGTGATATCCCAACAAAATCCTGTCCATCATGGGGCAATCTTCAACTTCACCTGCAACTAACAACGCTATAAGAGGGGCTGAGCAAAGTGGTAACATAGCTAAACAATGGTTTGCTAGGAAGGGTGAAAATGTTAGAGGCTGACATGGCAATTTGGGAGGCTTGAAGATCAAATGATAGGTAGCGCAGCATAGCGATAGAACGAAGCAACTAGCATAGCAATGATAGTAATGAGATCCAAGGTGACGGTCATCTTGCCTATAATCCCGCAAGGAAGAAGAACGAGTCCATGAAGAAGATGAAGCCATGAAGATGAACCAAGCGTAGACGAATGGATCCTCACGATCGCAACGAAACGAGATATATCAAGAAGAAGCACACAACATAGTAAACACACCACACATATACAATACATGATGCACAACCAAGCATGATGCATGACAGGGCTACATGAAGCTACTCATAGCAAGAGATGATGCATACAAGAGCAACACATCAAAGCAAGATTAAATGAGGCCGGAATCAAAATATAACAATTCTGGTAAGTTCTCATATGCAAATTTCGAAATTGGTCCAGATCTGAAGAAACCTTATGTTCAAGTTGTTAAACAACAAGTAAAAATGCACCAAGATGATCTACACGAGTTTCTAGTCAAGTTACATATAAAGTTCATTCGATTTGGAGCTATGGCCTAGAAGATATGAGCAAAACAAGTTAAACATGGCATTGACGCAAAATGCATGCAAACATCAAGCAAACACTCTCAAACAAGGATGCAACATGATAATATGAAACTACATGCAATTCTAAGCAAGTTACATATAGAGCACACTCAAAACGGAGCAACGGTTCAAGACATACACGCTATACAAGTTTAAAGGATAAGTTGTCCAAAACAACAACTAGGCATCTTGCAAGCATCAAAACAACATGCTACAGTACCCCAACATGAGAACAAAAGGCATGGACATGATGTACAGGTAAATCATGACAAAACATGAACACTGAAATAACATCAGGTTGCATATAGTAACATGCTCAAAAACACATGGCAAGATTGCATATAGTAACAGTTTCAGACTTTGCAGAAATAACATCAGGTTGTAATGTTTAGAGCTATCAAACAACATGCTACAGGAACTTATCATGGCAAAAAAAGGCATGGCATGATACTACTAAATGCATAGAACAAAAGTCCCTTACTGACCAAGCGCCAAAAAGGAATAGAAGATATGATGGCACCCATGTAAACATAGCAAGTTATATGACAGATTCATACATGGCAAAAACATCAATATGTATGCATGTTGGTGAGCTTGTACCGCTCACCACAGAGCATTACATGGCATGGCAAGGCAACCAACAGTAAGAAGATATGTTTATTAAGCTAGACATGGCAATAGAAAGTTCATAGGGTGCATGGATAACTAGCAACACACATGGCAAAACGGAACTTAATGTTAACAGACTGACAGCAACATTATTTAGCAATTTGATAGCAAGATTACAAGAAGCTACAGCAGGCTATAAATGTAACCAGGGGCATGTATGGATAGATCATGATATGTATGAAAAAACATCCTTAGTGAACATCTCCATATTATGCATAGAATGACTTGTAGCAGCAGGTTTACATAGCATCACCAAATAACAGATTCAGCCTAGCAAAATAGTAACAACAAGTACACTACTTCACGAGCTTGATCCACTCACCACAAGTCTTTGCATGACAATATATGCATAGCATCAGCAAGAAGACATGTTTATTCAAAGCGAACTGTCAAGGGGGTCCCATAAATCACCCAACCGCGTAAGGAACGCAAAATCCGGGAACATAACACCGATATGATGGAAACTAGGGCGGCAAGAGTGGAACAAAACACCAGGCATAAGGCCGAGTCTTCCACCCTTTACCAAGTATATAGATGCATTAATTAAATAAGAGATATTGTGATATCCCAACAAAATCATGTCCGTCATGGGGCAATCTTCAACTTCACCTGCAACTAACAATGTTATAAGAGGGGCTGAGCAAAGTGGTAACATAGCCAAACAACGGTTTTCTAGGAAGGGTGAAAATGTTAGAGGCTGACATGGCAATTTGGGAGGCTTGAAGAGCAAATGATAGGTAGCGTAGCATAGCGATAGAACGAAGCAACTAGCATAGCAATGATAGTAATGAGATCCAAGGTGACGGTCATCTTGCCTGAAATCCCGCAAGGAAGAAGAACGAGTCCATGAAGAAGATGAAGCCTCGAAGATGAGCCAAGCGTAGACGAACGCATCCTCACGATCACAACGAAACGGGAACTATCGAGAAGAAACACACAACATAGTAAACACACCACACATATACAAGACATGATGCACAACCAAGCATGATGCATGACAAGGCTACATGAAGCTACTGATGGCAAGAGATGATGCATACAAGAGCAACACATCAAAGAAAGTTTAGATGAGGCCGGAAACAACATATAACAATTCCGGTAAGTTCTCATATGCAAATTTCGAAATTGGTCCAGATCTGAATAAACCTTATGTTCAAGTTGTTAAACAGCAAGTAAAAATGCACCAAGATGATCTACATGAGATTCTAGTCAAGTTACATATAAAGTTCATTTGATTTGGAGATACGGCCTAGAAGATATGAGCAAAACAAGTTAAACATGGCATTGATGCAAAATGCATACAAACATCAAGCAAACACTCTCAAACAAGGATGCAACATGATAATATGAAAATAAATGCAATTCTAAGCAAGTTCCATATAGAGCACACTCAAAACGGGGCAACGGTTCAACACATACACGCTATACAAGTTTAAAGGACAAGCTGTCAAAAACAGCAACTAGGCATCTTGCAAGCATCAAAACAACATGCTACCGTAATCCAACATGAGAATAAAAGGCATGGACATGATGTACAGGTAAAGCATGACAAAACATGAACACTGAGCCATCTCCAGAAATCACTAGAACATGCTCAAAAACACATGGCAAGATTGCATATAGTAACAGTTTCGGACTTTGCAGAAATAACATCAGGTTGGAATGTTTAGAGCTATCAAACAACATGCTACAGGAACTTATCATGGCATAAAAAGGCATGGCATGTGACTACTAAGGCATAGAACAAAAGTCCCTTACTGACCAAGAGCCAAAAAGGAACAGAAGATATGATGGCACCCATGTAAACATAGCAAGTTATACGACAGATTCATACATGGCAGAAACAGCAATAAGTAGGCATGTTGGTGAGCTTGTACCACTCACCACAGAGAATTACATGGCATGGCAAGGAAACCAACAGTAATAAGACATGTTTATTAAGCTATACATGGAAATAGAAAGTTCATAGGGTGCATGGATAACTAGAAACACACATGGCAAAACTGAACTTAATGTTAACAGGCTGACAGCAACATTATTTAGCAATTTGAGAGCAAGATTGCAATAAGCTACATCAGTTTGTAAATGCAACCAGGGGCATGTATGGATATATCATGATATGTATGACAAAACATCCTTAGTGAACATCTCCAGATTATGCATAGAATGACTTGTAGCAGCATGTTTACATAGCATCACCAAATAACAGATTCAACCTAGCAAAACAGTAACATCAAGTACACTACTTCGCGAGCTCGATCCACTCACCACAAGTCATTGCATGACAATATAATCATAGCATAAGCAAGAAGACATGTTTATGAAACTAACCAACGCAAGAACAAGTTCATAGCATGCAAGGATCAACTACAACAACCTTGGCAAAATTGAATAACATGTGAACAATCTGCTAGGAAACATTTTATAGCACAAGTAGAGCAAGAAAATGACATGCTAGACTACTCCATAATTCCAAACAGGGAATGAATGGATATAGAATAACCATATGTTCAAAACATCCTTACTGAAGTATCTCAAAATATGCTTGTATCTCTCTGTAGCATCAAGTTTACATGGCATAAAAATAACAGCAGAACAGGGACTGAAATCAGCAACATCATGAAGCCTAGTTTGCATGCTTGTTCTAGTCACCACATTGATCTCAAAAATACATGGCATACACCCCTGAAAACATGGCATGATGTAGCACAAAACACATGTACGGCTCATGCTCATAGGATGCACACATCAAACATGGCAAAAATGGCAAATGAACATGTTCTATTAACAGACAGCAGACAACATTATATAGCACTCTTGCAACGATGATTTGGGCATCAAGAGTAGCTCAAATGAACATGGCACAATGGAACAAAATGAAGAGCATATCACAGCGAACATTTTGATATATATCACGCATAAAACGGAGCAGTATGCATGGAGTTATGAGGCGATAAACAGGGGACGAATGAGTCCGGTGTGCAGATTGTCTTCGGCATTGCAAGGCGGGTTCTTTCTACGAATACTCCAAAGTAGATCTTGAACACAAAAATCGTGTCCGGCTCTGCAAAACAAATTCCACAAACCAGCATAGAGAGCATAATATTCCACAAGTCTAATCTGCTGACAGCTTTTTATAGCAGGACATCACACCACGGTCTTGTCATTATTCGAACCGTTTTTCACAACCAGCCACCGCACGTAATGTGAGGCGGTTTCCTTGACACGTCTTGTCAAAGCAGAGATCATGTCTCCTTATCACGGGATTCTCATCAGTACGGGTATGGGTAACCCAACCGCGCCATCAATCGTGGCGCTTGGGAAATGAGCGATTTTAATGAGCATGTGGGGAGGCTCACAGTTTCTACCGCCTTTATAAAGAGACAAGGACTCTCCTCTTTCACCCACGCCTCCTTCCTTCTTCGCTCATCCATTCTCGCATGCTCGAGCTTCAGCGCCCCAGTTCTCACCTTCTCCGCACAGCCAAACATATCCGGAGCGGGAGGCAAGTAGATGGCCTCCTCCGTCAAGGAGGAGGACATTACGAAGCTCCGGGCGGCCGGATACTTGGCCGCAGACATCGCGCACCGGCTCCCGGACGCAGGGAAGATCATTCCGACTCCGAGACCCCACGAGAGGGTCGTGTTCCTCGCCCACTTCATTCGCGGACTGGGATTCCCCCTCCACCCATTTGTCTGCGGGCTCATGTTCTCTTACGGGCTGGATTTTCATGATCTAGCCCCTAATTTCATCCTCAATATCTCAGATCGTCGTGTGCGAGGCCTTTCGCCGCATCAGGTCCCACTTCAGCCTGTGGCTAAAGATCTTCAACGTGAAGCCGAAGATTATGGTAGGCCAGCATGCGGAGTGTGCAGGCGCCATGCTGGGCAAGATGCCCAGCGTTACCTGGCTCGAAGGCTCCTTCATGCAGACCGTGAAGGGGTGGCAATCGGGGTGGTTCTACAGCACCGAGCTGCGCAACGCCAACTGGGTGGCAGCCCCTGAATTCCGATCCGGCATCCCCGTGCTACTCACCTCCTGGAAGGAGAAGGGCTTAACCTGGGGCGCGTCCGCGGAGTTGACCGGACTCTAGAACTGCGTCAAAAACATGGCAACCAAGAGGATCAAGCTTGTCAATGTGGTCCAGGTCAGGCTATTTCGCCGGATTCTCCCATGTCAAAGATGGGCATTCAACCTGTGGGAGTTCTAAGCGGCCCAACACCAGACACCGCAAGAGTTCTTGGATGCACAAAGATGTGTGGAAGGTGTTGTTCAAGGCCAGCGAAGTTCCTCCTCCCACCAATGCGGTAAGCATTCTACATTTTGCAAGATGTGCCTTTCCTCAGTATGTTCGTGGGAGGAACTTAAGCCATCATACTGATCTAACAGGACTATGTGGCAACCGCGGAGCGGATCGACTGTCCGACTCCGTTGCCTGAAGATCGAGCAACCGCTCTCCTAACGAAGATGCTAGTTACGGCGCCCTATGAGGTGCCAGAAAAGAAGGCCAAGAAGAAGGCCACAGGGACCAGGAAAAGCCTCCAGTGCAAGGTGGTGTCGGACTCATCGTCCGAAGACACCGAGGCGCACTCCTCCAACAACAATGAGGTGGAGGAGGAGGAAAACCCTCCCCCCCAAACCGAGGGGGGAGAAAAGGAAGGTCTCCCCTTCCGGGGAGGCCGAAGGGTCCAAGAAGCAAAGGACCCTCCCTCCGGACCACTCCACAACTTCCGCCTATAGCGAGGAGGAGTGGCTACCCAGGGCCAAGCCCCTGGCGAAGTCGTAAGTATTCGGATACCATAATACTTCTTGCATGTTTTTAGCTTTACTTATTATGTCAAGATTTGCTTGTTTAGTCCGTCAAAAGCTCACATCGACTCGTCCTCCTCGGATGGGTCTTTGAGCTCGTCGAAGATGAATGGCTATTCACTCCTGACGACTTCTACTCCCCGGCCCGCGGATGACTCCGAGGTGTTATCTCAGAGAATACCGAGCCAGGAGGAGGTAGTCCAGGAGACGCCTCAAGGCAAGACTCCCGATGCTGGGCTCATGGGGGGAAGATCCCCATGGATTCAGATGAGGGGGGCGCATCAGGCTTGGCCCCCAGCCGGATACTGTGTCGGAACCTCCAGTGGCTCCGGATTCAGGCAGGCAGCCACCCATCAAGGGGGGCGAGCTGTCTGTGCCAATGACCTCTGCCCATCCAAAGGCATCGGATAATTTGATGGAAGCGCGTCAGAGCGCTTCCCTTGATGAAGGACACTGTACTCTTATGAGTACGGTGATTGCGAAGATTCAGTCCGCCAAAGGCGGATTGACCGAAGCCTGCGCCAGCCTCCTGACAGGCTTTGAGGTAAGTATTTTAAATTATGAGAAAGTATCACAGTACAGACAGTAGCCCCTGATGCTCTGTTTAGTGTTCGGGAAGAAAAGCCGAACAAGGGATCAAACATTTTTCCCATGAGTCTAATCATATTATAACTTTGTGAATAAGCAGGCGTTGCTGCTGGCCGCCGCCGCTGCCACTGCGGAGGTCTCTGGACTGAGATAGAGCCTTGGGCGGGCCGAAGAAGAGCTCGACCTCATGAAGAGGCAGCTCAAGGAGAACAAAGGTAAGCAATACCCCGTTTGAATGTTATATACAAAGGAAAACATCGTTGACGCTAATAGAAGCATGATGGATTTTATTAGGGGCCACGACCGAAGTGGCGGCCCTTAAGAAGGTGTTGTCCGAGGCCAAAAACAAAGCGGCCAAGGAGCGCACCGAGCACGAAAAACAAGAGGCGCGAGTTGATGAGGTCCAGCAAGAGCTTCAGGACTTCGTCAAAAAATTTGAGTCCTTGGAGCGTGACTCCAAGACGCAAAAGTCGGAGCTTGCGAAGGCCCGTCAGAGCGCACTAGACGCCAAGGCCGAAGCCTAGAAGGCCCTCCAGGAAATTGATGTGGCCAAGAAGATAGCTGCGGGTAAGGCTTTCATTATGCAAAGCAAGCATGTGAATGAGACTTTCCTTTTACTTACCCAAATTCGGAGCTCTCTAGGAGCATTCCCAGATCTTCCACATAGCATCTCTGATGCCACAGAGTTCTACCGGGCTGAGGAGGGGAGCTCGGCGGATAAGTTGTTTTGGTCCCAATATATGGGGGCCGAACATCCGACAACCTTGAGCGACCAGCTAAAGTAATTGGTTGAACTTCATAAGGCGGCCGAACTGGCCATGAAGGACTTCATAGTCCGTCTGTGGTATGGACAGCCCCTGCCCAGCAGCTACTTCGGCTTTAACAAGTGGATGGTGAGTGCCTGTTTGCGGCTTGAAGTCGTTAAGCGGTCCGTCTGCACTGAGGGTGCACAGGGCCTTGGCCCGTGCGAAGGTGCACTAGGGGAAGATGGACGCCGAGAAGCTGGTGACAGAGGGGCCGCCGAAGGGCAAGGAGCATGGCCACCATGAACAGTACTATGACAATGTCATTAAGGGTGCCCGCCTTGTGGCGGATGAATGTACTAAGGATGTTATATTTGAATGAATGTACTCATCTCATCCTGTATTATGAAAACCAGTTCATGTGCGCTATGTAGCGCCTGTTAATTTAAAATATTACCTTCTGTGTGGCCGTTTAAAAAATCTTGAGAGTTGGCCAGTCGTCGGCTTCCGCCCCCATGTAACTAGTACTAGGGTGTTCAGGATAAATATAAATACTCTTTATCCAAGTTTTTGGTCCTTTTAAGGAGGTGTTTAGCACCGCGAACGAGGCAATCGGACTATACGACTTTATCGCCCTCACTTAGCCATAGAAGTCTACAATTTTAAATTTTGGCGAAGCCCCTAGTATCCAGAAAGCCGGACTAGGGGCGCTATACACGCCTAAATCGGACAAGGACGATTCCTCGCCTGAAGCGGAAAAAATCTTTAAGGATTTGAGACCTCTCGAACAGCGACTAGCTCCCGCCTTATCATGACAGTTAGTTTTCGGCTTTCTCTACTAAGGTGCTCGTCCGGAAGAACCGGGACACAATCGCAGTAGTTCTCCCTGCGCTACCTTAGCCGATATAACGGAACGTAAGGAACCAAGACATGGGAGCCGGGAAAACCCAACTATTGACCCAAGACATGATTCGGAGCTGATGCATATAGTGTTATAAGTTCGGGGTGCCGCACTGTCGAAAGTGTTCGGACTTCTCTTGCCAGGGTATGGGGTACTGAAGCCCCTGGCAAACTGGTCATGCCAAAATGCACGTGTATAATAAATAAGCAGTAAAGAAAAGGGATAAATAAACATAATAGCAAGCTGACGTTGTATACTATTTTCCCTTGTTATTCAGATGATACGTCAAACCGTACATATACAAGTAGTGCGATAAGCAGAATAGGACTGTTTGACACGTCCTAACCAGGAGCGGGTGGTATGCGGTTATGTAAAATGGGTATAACGATCATTATCAGAGACCACCTGGGGATTCCCTCGTACGCCAATGCTTCTTGTCCTCCTGACGTGTCTGTCCCGCTATGTGTCTGATAGCCGGTCCTTCGGAAGAGCCTCCTGAAGATAGGGACCTGAAAGAAAAGGGGTGCGAAAATGCGTGTGTCCCGGTGCGGTAGAACCGCATTGTGGACCGTGTTACGGCCATGCCTCTGGCTATGCCCAGGGTATTTTAAGTGCGTAGTTATGTACGCGCGGCAAAAATTTCGCCATTTGAGTGGGACTAGGGAGGAGGCCTGGTTGCTAGTCGAGCTCTGGACGTGCCGGATAATCCTCTTGCAAAGTACTACAGACTCGCTTGACGATATCCGGGTTTTTGTACTTCCGCCGCGAGGGCCGTAGTGTGCACCTCCGTGCGGAGCGAGCGCTCTGTGTTTCCATTGACTGTGATAACCCCGCGAGGTCCTGGCATTTTGAGCTTGAGGTATGCATAATATGGTACCGCATTGAATTTGGCAAATGCGGTTCGTCCGAGCAGTGCATGATAGCCACTGGGGAAGGGTACGATGTCGAAGATTAACTCCTCGCTTCGGAAATTGTCCGGAGATCTGAAGACCACTTCCAGTGTGATTGAGCCCGTACAACAGGCCTCCACACTGGGTATGACACCCTTGAAGGTGGTTTTCGTGGGCTTGATCCTTGAGGGGTCGATGCCCATTTTGTGCACTGTATCCTAATAGAGCAGGTTCAGGCTGCTGCCACCGTCCATGAGGACTCGTGTGAGATGGAATCCATCGATGATGGGGTCCAGGACCAATGCGGCCAAACCTCCATGATGGATACTGGTAGGATGGTCCCTGCGATCGAAAGTGCTCGGACAAGAGGACCATGTGTTGAATTTTGGTGCGACAGGAGGACCATCGCGTAGACGTCCCTTAGTGCACGCTTCCGTTCTCTCTTGGGAATATGGGTTGCGTATATCATATTTACTGTTTTCACCTGGGGAGGTAATTTCTTCTGTCCTCCCGTGTTTGGCAGTCGGGGCTCCTCGTCATCGTTGCTATGCGGCCCCTTTTCCTTGTTTTCGGCATTCAGCTTGCCGGCCTGTTTAAACACCCAGCATTCCCTGTTGGTCTGGTTGGCTGGTTTATCGGGGGTGCCGTGAATTTGACATGAGCGATCGAGTATGCGGTCCAAACTGGATGTGCCCGGACTGTTTCTTTTAAATGGCTTTTTCCGCTGTCCGGATTTAAAGCCTCTGAATCCGGCATTGACTGTTGTGTCTTCGGCGTTGTCGCCATTATTGCGACGCTTGTGTCCATTTCACCGTGGATTGCTATCTCTGGCGTCTGAATCGCCTGAGTTTTTGGTGTGATGTTGCTGCGAGCCAGCCAGCTGTCCTCGCCCACGTAGAAGCGGGTCATGAGTGTCATGAGGGCTGCCATGGACTTTGGCTTCTCTTGGCCGAGATGTCGGGCGAAACATTCGTCGCAGATGTTGTGCTTGAAGGCCGCTAAGGCTTCGGCATCCGGACAGTCGACAATTTAGTTCTTTTTAGTTAGGAACCGAGTCCAGAATTTTCTGGCTGACTCTCCGGGCTGTTGGGTTATGTGACTTAAGTCATCACCATCCGGTGGCCGCACGTAAGTGCCCTGTAAGTTATCGAGGAACGCGTCTTCCAGATCCTCCCAACTGCCAATGGAGCTTGCTGGCAAGCTATTCAGCCAATGCCGAGCCGGTCCGTTGAGCTTAAGTGGTAGGTACTTTATGGCATGTAAGTCATCGTCGCGGGCCATGTGAATGTGGAGAAGAAAATCTTCGATCCATACCGCGGGGTCTGTTGTGCCATCGTATGATTCAATGTTTACGGGTTTAAACCATTCTGGGAATTTTTGATCCATAATTTCATCAGTGAAGCAAAGGGGGTGTGCAGCGCCTCTGTGCCGGGCTACATCCCGGCGTAGTTCAATTGAATCCAGTCTATTTTATTCGGCCCAGCCGGACTTTGCTTTATTGTATCTGGCATGACGGTCATCGTCACGTCTTGTGGCGCACCCCCGTGATCCGTAGATCGATCTTGACTGTCCTCGTTGTTCCAATACATCTCGCAGGTCCTTCGTGTAACCCCAGGCCTTAGTGTTATCGTTTGATTTGCGACAGGGTTTGGTCTGGACTTCGGGCTGGTACGCGGCTTTGTCTCGGCCACGGTTTGGCCCCTCAGCCCCATCATGCGCTGGTATCATGGGCTTTAAGGCATCCTCCTCGAGTTGAGGTAGCAGCCTGCCCTTTGGGTAGCTTTTGCTAGGGCGCTCGAGTCCGTATTCCTCGGCAGCCAGGACCTCGGTCCATCTGTCAGTTAGCAGATCTTGATCAGCTTGAACCTGTTTCCGCTTTTTCTTCAGGCTTTTTGTAGTGGCTATAAGCCGGTGTTTGAAGCGCTCCTGCTCGGCAGGGATCCTCGGGCACGATGAATTCTTCGTCACCAAAGCTCACTTCGTCTTCGGAGAGAGGCATGTAATTATCGTCCTCTGATTCTCCACCAGTTACCTGTTCTTTAGGGCTATCTTGCCCATCCTCTTGCTCGGCCTGCTCGAAGTCTGGCTGGGCGGAATTGTCTTCACCTTCGGCACCATCCAAACTGTTATCTCTTGTGCCGGTATCAATATTTTTGCTATGGCGGGGCTTAGAGCGGCGTCAATGACGTCGGTGTCTAGATTGCTTCTCCAAGGGGTTATCTTCCGTTGCCTCATCACCATTGTTTTCTTTAGGGGTGTCCACCATATAAATATCATATGATGAGGTGGCTGTCCATCGCCCTCTAGGTGGTGGTTCTTGTTCTTCTCCTGCATCATCGTCCATATCGTCGATGTCTTCAGAGTCGAAGTCAAGCACGTCGGTTAAGTCATCGACAGTGGCTATAAAGTGGGTGGTGGGTGGGGGACAAATTTCTTCGCCGACCGCTGCCCACTCGAGCCGGACATAGTTCATCCAAGAGTTTCCTGACAAGGAAGATACCTTAATGAGTTTAGCACGTCACCCCAGGGCGAGTGCTGAAAAATATCTACGACGATGAACTCCATGACCGGTGCCCAATCAGATTCGATAGGCACGGACGCACGCGGTTCGGATCTTGTGGCCGGAGATGAGTCCAAGGGTCCGATGACACCACTGTTGCAGGAGGTGGGATCAGTGTTTGACTCTGTTGCTGATGAGTGTGCAGCCTCCGTGGTGGGGTCCATCCACCCGCCCTTGGAAGGCACGATCTGCTCTGGATTGATTCCCGGCGCCACCACAGGCGTGATCTCCTGAATACTATCCAACGGCAGATCAAAGTCATCCCCGTCGTGACCGTTCGGCGCACTCGATATGTGCTCGAATCCGTCGAAGATCAAGTCTCCGCGGATGTCAGCAGTATAGTTTAAGCTTCCAAACCTAACCTGATGGCCAAGGGCATATCTATCGATCTGCTCTAGATGGCCAAGCGAATTGGCCCGTAGTGTGAAGCCGCCGAATACGAAGATCTGTGCGGGAAGGAAAACCTCCGCCTAGACTACGTCATTGAAGATGACTGAAGGAGCCATCAAGCCTTACCGTGACGACACAGTGGAACTCTCAATGAAAGCACCAATGTCGTTGTCAAAACCGGCGGATCTCAGGTAGGGGGTCCCGAACTGTGTGTCTAAGGCTAATGGTAACAGGAGGCAGGGGACACGATGTTTTACCCAGGTTCGGGCCCTCTCGGTGGAGGTAATACCCTACTTCCTGCTTGATTAATCTTGATGATATGAGTATTACAAGAGTTGATCCACCACGAGATCGTAGAGGCTAAACCCTAGAAGCTAGCCTATGATTATGATTGTTGTTGACCTACGTACTAAACCCTCCGGTTTATATAGACACTGGAGGGGGCTAGGGTTACACAGAGTCTGTTACAGAGAAGGAAATCTACATATCCGAATATCCAAGCTTGCCTTCCACGCAAAGGAGAGTATCATCCGGACACGGGACGAAGTCTTCAATCTTGTATCTTCATAGTCCAACAGTCCGGCCAAAGTATATAGTCCGGCTGTCCGAGGACCCCCTAATCCCGGACTCCCTCACTCGCCCCCTTCCCCTTCCTCTAACGGCTAGCTCTGCCACCACGAGCTCTTGGCAAGGAGCGATGCGTTGTCTAGCCGAAACCCTCGCCGACACCGATGAAGCGTCGCCACGCCCCCTCGCCTTGGTAGAAGGAAGGAAGGAGTAGGAATGGAGAGAAGCAGGTGACGAAGGATTGAGGGGCGCCGTTCCTCCTGCTCCCCTCCTTATAAAAATGCGGGGGCGGGGCTCGGCGCCCCTCTCAACCAATCTGGTTCGTTGAAGTGACAACAGGCGGGGCCGTGGACCGCTCTCCCCGCCCAATTGAAGGAGCGTGGGAATCGACCCACGCGCGCACATCTTCTCGTATCCCGCAGGCCTGTCATTCGCTCTGCGTCTTGCATGCGGCGTACGTGGGGCGGGAGATGGGGTAATGGGACGCGTGGAGCGACGGTTCCTAGGTATGGACAGTAAATGAGCGGCGGCCCCGCGGTCTCGAAGGGATGCGCAAGCCGCCTCTTTACTGTTCACCGCAAGATGACGCAAGCATGCTTCGATCACCTGCGCGTGCGACCCCCACGTCACGCATTCAATGCAGATCGTGGGGAAGCGCGGCGGCGGAAAGTTACTACGGTAAAAACCGCCCCGACTGCCCGTGCACCATTTTGGGCCTGGCCCAACAACGCGTTGCGCCCATGTGTGGCCCAGGCCCGGGGGCTCCTGTCGGAGCACTAAAGTAGGGGCACTCCTTTGTACCCCTTTACTTGTGCGCGGGCAGTTAGAGCCACAGGCCGAAGCCACACTTAGCAGGGCAAAGGGGAGGAGTCGAAGCCGTAAGATGGTCAAGGCAACGTCAAATACCGAGACCACAGAGAGCAGATGGGCGAAGCAGGTTTCCCGGGCAAGACCCTTGCCGGGGTAGCCTCAGCAGCCCCGGCAAGCCCCTTGCCGGGGCAGCTCGCCCACAGCAGCGGAGTGAGCCACCCTGGAACCCGCGGCCTCCAACACCATCAACCACGTCGGACCAGGGCTCGGGAGGCCCTCCATGGTGGCATGCAGACCTTTGCGAAGAAAAAGAATATTCAAGATCAGATGAGGATTGGAAGGCAACAATCCTCGACAAGATCACTGCCAAGGAAACCCACAAGACCCCCGGCAAGATCCTTGCCGGGGATGACAGTGCGCCACGGTAAGACCATAAAGGTCATAATTTATGTAAGACGATATGTATGGATGTAAGACTCTTGTTATTCAGCTTCCGTGTGTTCAGTGAGCATTGATCCCTGGGATCACTGTACACGTACGTTCGGTGATCACGACTTATGAGTCGGGGTCCCCACAGATGCCACTATACGGCTGGGGGAGATCAACTGCATCAAACACAATCCCCTCAGTCTGGTAGTTTAGTTCTCGCCAAATGTTACCGGCAACGTGATCTTTCCCTTGGGATGACTCCTGTCGGGATTGACTCCTTGAAACATGCCGGTAACCTCCAGTTCTTCCTCTGCAATCTGAAGCTTGTTGATAACTGCTAGGGAAATCAGATTCAGTCTAGTCCCGCCCTCCATCAGCATCTTCGTGACCTTGAGGTTGCGAATTGTTGGAGAAACCAACAAAGGCAGGCATCCTACCATAGTGGTATGGCTAGGATGATCATCTTCATCAAAGAGGATGGGTGTACGAGACCATTTGAGCGGCTTCCGGGACTCTAGTGCTGTTTCCACAGCATTGACTTCTCGTGCCCATCGCTTGAGCTGACGATGGGAGGTGTGCAAGAATGCACCCCCGTCAACGCGCAAGGCGTCCATGGCCTTCTGAAACTCTTGCGCATCGGTTTCCTCTTTATCCCCTTTATCACTCTCATCATCACATGCTTCCTTCTCCTTGCCTCTAACGGGTTTTCCTTTATTTCGACAGGGTTTGTTGGGGCGATTTGCTCCATCACCTCGACCCTTACCACCAGTGACATTCTGACCCTTTTCCTTATCATGCTTCTCATACTCTGCTCTCTGTCTCTTGACCAACTGCTCAACCTGATAGCACTCCTAAAGGTCTTGGCCTTTGGTCCGACGGATCTTGCAGTACGACCCATCGCCCTTCCTGGCCTTCTCGGCAACCGCATCTTCCCGACAATCAGCGTACACAACAACCTCTTTGCCAGGGGCCTCAGCCTTGGCGATCTTGCCGGTACTTGTGGTGCTTGATCCTTCGACAGTCAATATTGCCTTATCTCTTCGCTTCTTACTATGCTTCTTGACCTTCTTATGAATGGTGGACTCATCATCATCCCCTTAATCAACATTTATGCAATCTTCCTCTCTGGGCAACTTCCTGCCTTCCTCCATCCGAGCACACTTATCCACTAGGGTGTATAGCTCATTCACAGTCTTGGGCAACTGCACGTTCATCTTAGAATGGATCTGGCGGTTGTGCACATAGGACTGGAGGGAAGCTATCACGGCTGCCGGATGGATATTTGGAATATTTCTATGAACTTTATTGAATCTCTGTAAATACTTACAGAGGGTTTCTCCTTCCTTCTGTTGGAGAAGGTGAAGATCACTGGGATGGCCCGGAGCCTGGTGGTCACAGGTGAAAGCACCGATGAACTCGTGGCACAGGTCTGCCCATGATGAAATAGAGTTCTCTGGTAGGTGCATCAGCCAAGACCTCACCTAGGACTGGAGGGCCAATGGGAAGTAGTTAGAAAACACCTTCTCATCTCTTCCCCCGGCAGCTTGAACAGCGACGGTGTAGATGCTTAAGAACTCTGTCGGGTTCAGCCTCCCGTTGTACTTCTTAAGTATCTCTGGGTTAAACGTGCAAACAAATGGCCAACAGACTTGCCACAGCTGATGGGTGAAGGCAGGGCAACCAACTTTGAAGGACAAGGGCCCACCAACACCGAGCGTGGGCTCGTCGATGTCGGGGCTGTCACGCTCATCGGCTCGGAGCAGGTCGCCGCGGCGCGGCTCCACGACGCACGCGTCTCCTCTCTACATATCTACCTGGGTTCGCCGTTGGCCTGTACGTGGTTGAGGATCCGAGGAGGCCACAAGAAGTCATCAAGGTCTTGATTTCGTCACACCTGTGCTGGCTGCCATGGCGGGGACTGCACCGTGGGAAGGCTTCCCCCGTATGGGCAGCGGCATGGGCCATGGCCGTTTCTTGGGGACGTCATGGCAGGGCAGCTCGCGGTGAGCCCTCGGCTTCGGTGAAACCGAGAAGACTTTGGATGGTGGCACGCCATTCGTCCATCTGCTCGGCCACCGGTGGAAACCTCAGCAGTAGGTGAGCCCGCGCCATGGCCTTCGAGGCTGTACTTGGCATAGATGATGATGAACTCGACCGCGTCGTCGCTCGGCTCTTGACGGAACCAGCGGCGGCAACACTGCACCCCCGCTATTGTGGTGCAACCGCCTGGGTAGCGGGACAGTGAGGCGGAGGTGCTTGAGGGCCATCAACTCTGTTGGATGCATCAGCTCGGTCGACTCACCCGGGGGAAAGCGCACGCGTGGTAGTCATGCCTGTGGCAAGGGTGGCCGGAGGGCGGCGGTTTGTTCCCAGACCAAGCTCCATTGCTATGGGTGTGCCCATCGGCGAGCGGAGTGCGGCCGTCGTGGTGTTGTTGATATAGCTCTCCTTTGGTGTCTCCTGCTCCTGCGTCGGACATAGGGGACGGGGTGGCAGTGCCGCTTTCTCCGACCACATCCCCAACAGCGTTCGCGTCCTTGTCTGTCTTCATGACCCCACAGCATTGGAAGCCGCGGGCGGCGGGGCCTACGATGTGGACGGCAGAGCTGAAGAAGCAGCTTTCTTCTTGGGCGCCATGGTTGACGGCGCCGTCGAAGATGTAGATGGCAATGAAGATGACACGCTACTCACGCCTTCAGGTTCGCACAAGCGACCGCCCTACCTGGTGCGCCAAAGATGTCACGGGAAACCACGACCACCTATGGGACCAAGGCGGCTCCTTGCTGCTTTGGCAGGGGGGAGTCGCGTTTCACAAAGAGCAGACCAATGTGGGGCAGCGCGATAGAGATCACACGGGCAGTTTTACTAAGGTTCGGGCTCACACAAGGCGTAGAACCCTACTCCTGCTTTTGTGGATTGATGGTGGAAAAGTGGTGGTGGTGTGTAGTACACTCTCCCGGCAGGGGTTGCTTTGGGGTGGTAGCGACTACGCGCGTACGAGGGTGTGAGCAATCTAACTTTCCAACCCCTCGAACTGCTGCCATGGGCCTCCTTTTATAGGCTAAGGGGTCACCACTGTGGCAAATTAGTCATTAGACACTGATATGATAGAAAACAGTGCTATCATACCTAACTCTGCAGGTCGTCAGTGTGCATTTAATGCATCGCTTAGTGTCACGTCGTTGGTTGCCCCGCAAGGCTTGCCGGGTTATCTCGCTAGCTCCGTGCCTACTTGTTCACCGCGTCATAGGACGGGCATCATCTGTGGGTTTTCTTGGTAGGAAGTGGCCACCATGTGGCGAATGGTTGCCACTTAATCACTCTGCGATTTGACATCGCACTGATCGGTGATGTGGGTCATGGTGGAATAGTCAGTGAGGTGATCTGGTGTTCATGAGTCCCGGCAGGCCCTGCTGGGATGCCTTGGCCATCTTCTTCTAGGGGAGGCCTCACCCCCTGTCGGGCTCGCGTGCCCGGCAAGGGAGGCTTCTTCCTTGATGATATTTTGCTCCTATGTATTGGCCTTTGCCCTTTCTGATCTGCTGGCTGGTTCTTCGAGTCCCTTGGTATATTGCCCTCTGTCTTGGACTAGTGCTTCAATCTTGATCTTATGCCTGTGCAAAGTCAGGTCAACATGCCCAGGGTCTAATGCACCGACACCTTCCCGCCTGCGTTTTGGGGGAAGAGGACCAAGGACACTATAAGTGTAGGTTAGCCACCACCATAGCCAGGGGCCGAATCCCTTCAGCAAACATCCACACTAGAACAGACCTCGCGAGGTTGTTCTTCCCTCGTACTAGTTCATCCTCAGCCCCTCGTGAGGCTAATCCACTCCGAAGCAGGAGTAGGGTCTTACACCGCAAGGTGGCCCGAACCTAGGTAAACTACCGTGTCCATCTTCTTGTCTGTTTGTCAAGCTAGGCCGTGAGGTGACGAATGGGTTGGCTCGAGAGGTTGAGTTCTTCGCACACACCCCAGAGTTCGAACCTTTTCTTGGGTCAGTGCAGCCCGGAATCCGATATTTGGCATGCCAGTTAGGGGTGTGTCTCAAAGATCCGCTTCCCCATCAGCCGTGCACCCTCGTGCCGCGCGGTTCCCATGGCAGGTGCTGCTCCACCCGCCGGGCCGACATGCACATTCAGAGGCATCATGGGCCTTACGAGCTTTCTCCCCCGCTTTGCGACAGGTGCAGCGGCCGCCCAAGTTTATGCCAGAGTTGTCGTCACGGTACGATGGCGCGGCGGATCTCGCGGGGTTCCTCCGGGTGTACGCGGAGGCCATCTGGGTGGCGGGCGGCGCTGACAAGGTTATGGCAAAATGGCTCCCTATGGCTCTCACAGGCGTGCCTTGCTTCTGGTTACTCAACCTGCCGGAGTCTTCGGGACCTCCTGGGAATTGCTGCGCGATCTCCTATCACGCGCTTCCCGGCACCGGTGCCCCACATCATTGCAGCCATCCTCGATAGGTCACAGGCGTCAGCAACTAGCCATCAGACCAACTAGCTCTTCCGGCGAGTGGGGGCCATCCGGCCGCTGCAAGCAGCTCCCTGGTCTGGGCGGTGCCCCAGGACGACCTCATCTTCGACTCTAGTGATCACCCGTGGACTATGATCGGCGCCGGCGCGCTCCTCATGCTCTGCACCCCCACCATCTGCAACGTTGCATTCACCATGACCCTCATCGATGGCGGTGCCGGTCTCAACATCCTCTCCGTGGAAGCCTTTGGTCTTCTTCACGTGCCTTATGACCAGCTCCTCCCCACCAACCCTTTCTTGGGGGTGGCTGACGGCTCCACCTCTCCTCTGGGGCAGGTCTGCCTCCCCGTCACCTTCGGCACACGCAGGAACTACCGCATCGAGCTCATCGACTTCGACGTCACCCGCATCAGCCTCCCGTATAATGCCATTCCCGGGTATCCGGCCCTCGCCATGTTCATGGCAATGACTAACCCCGGCTACAACATCATGAAGATGCTGGGTAGCAGCGGTGTCCTCACCATGGTGGGGGACACCAAGGATGTGCTCATGGCCCTCAGGCTGGCTTTCAAGGCCGCGACGGCCACACGACCGAACACGAAGGATGCTCCGAAGATCCCGAAGGCTGCACCGGCAAAGAAAAGCTAGTTGTTCTCCCAGGACCGAGCTGAGACGAAGCAGGTGCCAATCGACGACAACGAGAATCAGGCCCCACCTTTACCATAGGCGCCGGCCTCCCCCCAGATTAGGAAGAGGCACTGGTCAGCTTCCTCCATGCGAGCAAGGGCGTGTTTGCATGGGAGGCAACATACTCGGTCGGCGTGCGGCGAAGGGTGACCAAACACTATCTGATGGTGTGCCCTGACGCACGCCCCAGGAACTGGAAGGTGCGGCGACAAGCCCTGGAGAAGCAATCGTTCATCGTCCAGGAGCTTCACAAGTTGCAAGAGGCCGGCATCATTCAAGAGGTGTGGCATCCGGATTGGCTAGCCAACCCAGTCATTGTCCCCAAGAAGGGCGGGAAGGAGCGCACGTGTGTCGACTTCACGAGTCTCAACAAGGCCTGCCCTCAGGATCTTTTCCCTCTTCCATGCATTGACTAGATCGTCGACTCCACCGCCGAGTGTGACTTGTTGTGCTTCCTGGATGCTTTCTCGGGCTACCACCAAATCAAGATGGCGGTGCAGGACGTTGAGAAGACGGCTTTCTTGACCTCATATAGGGTGTACTGCTAAACCTGCATGTTGTTCGGGCTGTGCAATGCTGGCGCGACCTTCCAACGATTGCTGCACATTGCCCTTGACCAGCAGCTCGGGAGAAACACCGAGGCATACGTCGACAACATAGTGGTCAAGGCGCGGGAGGCGAAGACCCTTGTGGAAGATTTGGAAGAAACAATCGCCAGCCTGCGCAAGGTGAACCTGCGGCTCCACTCGGAGAAGTGCATGTTCGGTGTCCCATCAGGCAAGCTGCTGGGTTTTCTGGTGTCACATAGAGGGAATGAGGCTAACCCGGAGAAGATCAACGCAATAGAGAGGATGAGCCCGCCGTAGACCCTCAAGGAGATGCAGAAGCTCATGAGTTGTGTGACTTCATTGGGGCGCTTCATCTCCAAGCTAGGCGAGTGCGCCCTCCCATTTTTCAAATTGATGAAGAAGAAGGGCCCGTTCAAATAGAGTTTGGAGGCTGAGCTGGCATTCCAAGACCTCAGGAGGAAACTCACCAGCCCACCAGTCATGGTGGCACCTCGTCCTCTTGATCCCCTGGTGCTTTACCTGTCCGCCACACCCCACTCGGCCAGCGCGACACTTGTGGCGGTCCGGGAAGAGCGCGCGGATGCGGGTGTGCGGCATAGCGCCCTGTGCCCGGCCATGACACTGCAACCTCGGGATGGCGCACCAAAGGCCCTGGGTGCCATGCCGAACGGCAAGGCTCCCAAGGCTCCCTTGTCTCAGGAGGGGCAGGACACCATCGATACCCCTCCTTCGTCAAGCATCCCGTGTACTTCTTCAGCATGGTGCTGTGTGAAGCACATTCACGCTACCCCATGCTGTAGAAGCTCCTACTCACGCTCCTCGTCGCCTCCAGAAAGTTGCGCCACTACTTCCAAGGCCACCCCATCAGGGTCATTTCCGCATACCCCCCTGGAGAAGGTGCTCCGAAGCTCCAACGCTGCGGGAAGGGTTCCTGAGTGGAACATTGAGCTGCAGGCGTTCCAGCAGGAGTTCAGCACCACTAGAGTCATCAAGGGCGTGGCCCTCGTCGACATCACGGCAGAGCGGACTGATGCCCCTGACCGAGGGCTAGACGAGGACCGTTCCCTCACGCCTAGAGACAAAGCACCAGGTGGTTGGGTCATGTACTTCGATGGCGCGTTCGCACGCGAGGGCGTGGGGGCTGGAGCCATGCTTATCTCACCTACCCAGGACAAGCTCTCTGCGCTGTATAGCTCTGCTTTTACAATGGCAAGAAGGTGTCCAACAACATCACCGAGTATTAGGGCCTGATCGCTGGCCTCAAGGCCGCAGTGTCTCTGGGGGTCAGGAGCCTCACCATCAAGGGCAACTCCCAGCTCCTCGCTAACTTCTCCAACAAGGCGTACAAGCCAAAAGACGAGCACATGGAGGCATATCTTGAAGAGGTAGGCAAAATTGAGAAACGATTCTTGGGCTTGGAATTGCAGCATGTACTGCATGGCCCGAACAAGGAGGCGGACAACATCGATAAGAGGACATCCTGATACGTCTCCAACGTATCTAAAATTTATGAAGCATTCATGCTATATTATTATCTGTTTTGAATGTTTACGGGCTTTATTATACACTTTTATATTACTTTTGGGACTAACCTATTAACCGGAGGCCCAACCCATATTGTTGTTTATTGCCTATTCCAGTGTTTCAAAGAAAAGGAATATCAAACGGAGTCCAAACGGAATGAAACCTTCGGCAGCGTGATTTTTGGAACGAACGTGACACACGAGACTTGGAGTTGAAGTAAATGAAGCTTCGAGGAGGCCACGAGATAGGGGGGCGCGCCCTCCACCCTCGTGGGCCCCTCGAGGCTCCCCCGACCGACTTCTTTCACCTATCTATTCCCATATACCCTAAAACCATCGAGCATCAAGATAGATCGGGAGTTTCGTTGCCGCAAGCCTCTGCAGCCACCAAAAACCTCTTGGGAGCCCGTTCCGGCACCCTGCCGGAGGGGGAATCCCTCACCGGTGGCCATCTTCATCATCCCGGCGCTCTCGATGATGAGGAGGGAGTAGTTCACCCTCGAGACTGAGGGTATGTACCAGTAGCTATGTGTTTGATCTCTCTCTCTCTTGTTCTCTCTATGGAACGATTTTGATGTATCACGAGCTTTTCTATTATAGTTGGATCTTGTGATGTTTTCTACCCCCTCTACTCTCTTCTAATGGATTGAGTTTTCCCTTTGAAGTTATCTTATCGGATTGAGTCTTTAAGGATTTGAGAACACTTGATGTATGTCTTGCCGTGCTTATCTGTGGTGACAATGGGATATTCACGTGATCCACTTGATGTATGTTTTGGTGATCAACTTGCGGGTTCGGCCCATGAACCTATGCATAGGGGTTGGCACACATTTTCGTCTTGACTCTCCAGTAGAAACTTTGGGGCACTCTTCGAAGTACTTTGTGTTGGTTGAATAGAAGAATCTGAGATTGTGTGATGCATATCTTATAAGCATGCCCACGGATACTTGAGGTGATAATGGAGTATCTAGGTGACACTAGGGTTTTGGTTGATTTGTGTCCTAAGGTGTTATTCTAGTATGAACTCTATGATAGATAGAACGGAAAGAATAGCTTCATGTTATTTTACTACCGACTCTTGAATAGATAGAACAAAAAGGATAACTTTGAGGTGGTTTCGCACCCTACCATAATCTCTTCGTTTGTTCTCCGCTATTAGTGGCTTTGGAGTGACTCTTTGTTGCATGTTGAGGGATTGTTATATGACCTATCTATGTTATTATTGTTGAGAGAACTTGCACTAGTGAAAGTATGAACCCTATGCCAAGTTTCCTACCATTGCAATACCGTTTACGCTCACTTTTATCATTAGTTACCTTGCTGTTTTTGTATTTTCAGATTACAAAAACCTATATCTACCATCCATATTGCACTTCTATCACCATCTCTTCACCGAACTAGTGCACCTATACAATTTACCATTGTATTGGGTGTGTTGGGGACACAAGAGACTCTTTGTTATTTGGTTGCAGGGTTGTTTGAGAGAGACCATCTTCATCCTATGCCTGCCACGGATTGATAAACCTTAGGTCATCCACTTGAGGGAAATTTCCTACTGTCCTACAAACATGTGCCCTTGCAGGCCAAACAACGTCTACAAGAAGAAGGTTGTGTAGTAGACATCAACCTCTTTTCTGGCGCCGTTGCCGGGGAGGTGAGTGCTTGAAGGTATATCTTCAGATCTTGCAATCAAATCTTTCTTGTTTTATCACTAGTTTAGTTTATAAAAGAAAACTTCAAAAAAATGGATTTGAGTTTGTATCATACACTTCATATTTTAATATCTTTCGTGAGTATGATGAAAAGGAAAATTTTGCTGAAGTGCTAGAAGAAGAATTACATAGAATGCTTGGCACGAAATATGTGAATGATGAGCATGATTGCAATGTTGTTAGTATGAATTCCTTGAATATCCATGATGCTAATGATATGCAAAGCCACAAGCTTGGGGATGCTATGTTTGATGAATATGATATTGTTTGTCCCCCAAGTTTTGATGAGAATATTTATTATGATGAAAGCATGCCTCCTATTTATGATGATTATAATTATGAAAGTGGATTTGGAGAGGTCACGACTTTATTTAGTGATGATTCCACTATCTTGGAAGAGGTTTCAATCGATTATGATGAGAACGAAGTTGCTACTTATGATGATTATTGTGATGAAATTTATGCTATAAAAAGTAGTGATGATTATATTTATAAAACTTGTCATGATTATGATTATCCTTTTTCTGAACATTACTCTTTTAATGTGGAAACAATTTATAGTATTCAAGTCTCTTATGATACTCCCACTATTCCGAATGAGAAGAATTTTGCTTATGTGGAGAGTAGTAAGTTTTATATGCTTGTAGATCATGAAAAGAATGATTTAGGTGATGGTTATACTGTTGAATTCATTCATGATGCTACTGAAAATTATTATGACAGAGGAACATATGCTTGTAGGAATTGCAATAATATCAAGTTTCCTCTCTATGTGCTTAAAATCTTGAAGTTATGTTTGTTTTGCCTTCCTATGCTAGTTGATTATTGTTCCCATAAGTCGTTTGCTCACAAAATCCCTATGCATATGAATTGGGTTAGGCTTAAATGTGCTAGTCATATTCTTCATGATGCTCTCTTTATGTTTCAATTCTTATCGTTTATGTGAGCATCATTGTCATCATCATGCCTAGCTAGAAAGGCATTAAAGAAAAGCGCTTGTTGGGAGACAACCCAATATTTACCCTTACTATTTTTGTGTGTTCACATGATTATGCTACTGTAGTAATCATGTCTTATAGCTTTTGGTTCAATAAAGTACCAAGTAAGACCTTTAGGATGGCTTTTGGTGATAGTTGTGTTGATCCTGCTGAGAATCAGAAACTTTTGCACCCAGTAAATTAGTTTTATTAATTCACCTGAACGTTCTTCTGATATGATTCGTTTTGCTCTGGATTGGTACACAAATTTCTTAGGACTTCCTAATTTGGTACGAGTTTTTGAGTTCCATAAGTATACGTTTGATACAGATTACTACAGACTGTTCTGTTTTTGACAGATTTTGTTTTCTATGTGTTGTTTGCTTATTTTGATGAATTTATGAGTAGTATCGGATGGTATGAACCATAGATAAGTTGTAATAAAGTATATATTACACCAATATGTATTTAGAATGAGTTAATTACAGTACCTAAGTGGTGGTTTTATTTTCTTATAGTAACGGAGCTTACGAGTTTTCTGTTGAGTTTTGTGTTGTGAAGCTTTCAAGTTTTGGGTAAGGATTCCATGGACTATGGAATAAGGAGTGGCAAGAGCCTAAGCTTGGGGATGACCATGGCACCCCAATATATTCAAGGATAACTAGAAGCCTAAGCTTGGGGATGCCTCGGAAGGCATCCCCTCTTTCGTCTTCGTTCATCGGTAACTTTACTTGGAGCTATATTTTTATTCACCACATGATATGTGTTTTTCTTGAAGCATCAGTTTATTTTGTTAGTATTTGCTTGATGTTATTTAGAATAATGTTTTGCATCTATATTTTCAATAAAAATGTCAAGGATAGCCTTTACCATGCTTATTTTGCTAGTATACATGTTGCTGTTTGAAAACAGAAAGTTTACGGCTGTTGCAAAAATTCCCTAGAAAAGTAAGAGAATGGTATAATGTTGAAACTTTTTGCATATTGAGCTCTGATAAATCTTATACAGCTTAGTATTTGTCTCATAATGTTTGGAGTTAGGGAAGTATTGATACTCTTGCATTCTTTACAGACTGTACTGTTTTGACAGATTGATGTTATGTTTGCATTGTTTGCATATGTTTGCTTGTTTAATGATTCTATTTGAGGATAGGAGTATTAAATATGCAGAGGCATTTAGTATTCAATGTTGAATAATAATTTTAGTGATTTGTTATAGTAGAAAATGATAAGGTTTTGCATTGGTTTATACTAACTTATCTCACGAGTTCTTGTTGAGTTTGGTGTGAATGAATCTTTCGAGATTTAGGAAACCAAGATATAAAAAGAATTAAGGAGACACAAAAGCTCAAGCTTGGGGATGCCCAAGGCACCCCAAGATAATATTTCTAGAAGTCTCAAGCAGATAAGCTTGGGGATTCCCCGGTAGGCATCCCACCTTTCTTCTTCAATAACTATCGGTTAGTATGGGTTGAGCCTAAGTTTTTGCTTCTTCATATGAGTTGTGCTATCCTTGTAATGTCATTTTATTTTGTTTTGCTTGCTGTTTGAATAAAATATCAAGATCTGAAATTCTTAAATGAGAGAGAGTCTTCACATAGTCGCATAATTATTTAGATACACATTGATCTTTACTTATATCTTTTTGGAGTAGTTTTTCATTTACTCGTGTGCTTCACTTATATCCTATGAGTAAATGGTTGAATGAGTTGATTGTCATAAATCTGAAATTTAATATGTTTCATTTGCTTATCCCATGGGGAGTAATGACTTCACATCTAAGAAGTAGAGGTTGTAAATTTATTGAAGGTTAGCAAGCATTGTATTGGTCATTTGAACAATTCATGAAAGAATATTGAAGGAAGAGAGATTTCACATATAAATATACTATCCTAGACATCTTTTATAATTGTGAGCACTCATTAAGTATGACATGCTAAAGAGTTGATGTTGGACAAGTAAGACAACGTAATGGGTTATGTTTTCTCACATCTCAGTTAAAGTATATTGTCATGGATCATTCAAACATGTTGAGCTTGCCTTTCCCCCTCATGCTAGCCAAATTTCTTGCACCAAGTAGAGATACTACTTGTGCTTCCAAATATCCTTAAACCTAGTTTTGCCATGAGAGTCCACCATACCTACCTATGGATTGAGTAAGATCCTCCAAGTAAGTTGTCATCGGTGCAAGCAATAAAAATTGCTCTCTAAATATGTATGATCTATTAGTGTGAAGAAAATAAGCTTTATACGATCTTGTTATGGAGGCAATAAAAGCGACGGATTGCATAATAAAGGTCCATATACAAGTGGCACTATAAAGTGACGTTCTTTTGCATTAAGATTTTGTGCATCCAACAATAAAAGCGCATGACAACCTCTGATTCCCTCTGCGAAGGGCCTATCTTTTACTTTATGTCTTTTACTTTATGCAAGAGTCAAGGTGATCTTCACCTTTCCATTTTTCATTTTATCCTTTGGCAAGCACCTCATGTTTGAAAGATCCTGATATATATATATCCAATTAGATGTAAGTTAGCATGAACTATTATTGTTGACATCACCCAAAGGTGAATACGTTGGGAGGCAAAGTTATAAGCCCCTATCTTTCTCAGTGTCCGATTAAAACTCCATAACCATAAGTATTGCGTGAGTGTTAGCAATTGTAGAAGACTATATGATAGTTGAGTATGTGGAGTTTGCTAAATCAGAGCTCTAACATAGACCCTTCCTAAAAATAAGATGAATTGCGATTGTTTGATGACTGAGAATGAAGTTTGCTAGCTTTCAAGAAAGTTTATGGTCTATGCTTTACCATGTGAATTGCTTGTTACTCGTTCGTGAGAAGTATTATAAGAAGAACTACTGTTATGACATATAATCATGCTAGAAAAGGTGATTGAAATTACCATTGATCAAACTTGTGCACCTGCTAGCATTCACACTTCATAAATTCTTTCTTTTATCATTTACCTACTCGACGATGAGTAGGAATTAGGCTTGGGGATACTGATACGTATCCAACGTATCTATAATTTATGAAGCATTCATGTTGTATTATTATCTGTTTTGAATGTTTACTTTTGGGACTAACCTATTAACCGGAGGCCCAACCCATATTGCTGTTTTATTGCCTATTTCAGTGTTTAGAAGAAAAGGAATATCAAACGGAGTCCAAACGAAATGAAACCTTTGGTAGCGTGATTTTGGGAACGAACGTGACGAGGAGACTTGGAGTTGAAGTAAAGGAAGCTTCGAGGAGGCCACGAGATAGGGGGGGGGGGCGCCCACCCCCCTAGGCGTGCCCTCCACCCTCGTGGGCCCCTCGAGGCTCCCCCGACCAACTTCTTTCGCCAATATATTCCCATATACCCTAAAACCATCGAACATCAAGATAGCTCGGGAGTTCCGCCACCGCAAGCCTCTGTAGCCACCAAAAACCTATCGGGAGCCTGTTCCGGCACCCTGTCGGAGGGGGAATCCCTCACCGGTGAGCACCTTCATCATCCCGGCGCTCTCCATGACGAGGAGGGAGTAGTTCACCCTCGGGGCTGAGGGTATGTACCAGTAGTTATGTGTTTGATCTCTCTCTCTCTCGTGTTCTCTCTATGGCACAATCGTGATGTATCGTGAGCTTTGGTATTATAGTTGTTTCTTATGATGTTTTCTCCCCCTCTACTCTCTTGTAATGGATTGAGTTTTCCCTTCGAAGTTATCTTATCGGATTGAGTCTTTAAGGATTTGAGAACACTTGATGTATGTCTTATCGTGCTTATCTGTGGTGACAATGGGATATTCTCGTGATCCACTTGATGTATGTTTTGGTGATCAACTTGCGGGTTCCTCCCATGAACCTACGCATGGGGGTTGGCACACGTTTTCGCCTTGACTCTCCGGTAGAAACTTTGGGGCACTCTTTGAAGTACTTTGTGTTGGTTGAATAGATGAATCTGAGATTGTGTGATGCATATCTTATAATAATGCCGACGGATACTTGAGGTGACAATGGAGTATCTAGGTGACATTAGGGTTTTGGTTGATTTGTGTCTTAAGGTGTTATTCTAGTATGAACTCTATGATAGATTGAACGGAAAGAATAGCTTCATGTTATTTTGCTAAGAACTCTTGAATAGATAGAACAGAAAGGATACCTTTGAGGTGGTTTCGTACCCTATCATAATCTCTTCGTTTGTTCTCCGCTATTTGTGGCTCTTTGTTGCTTGTTGAGGGATAGTTATATGATCTATCTTTGTTATTATTGTTGAGAGAACTTGCACTAGTGAAAGTATGAACCCTATGCCTTGTTTCCTACCATTGTAACACTATTTACGCTCACTTTTATCATTAGTTACCTTGCCGTTTTTATATTTTCAGATTACAAAAATCTATATCTACCATCCATATTGCACTTGTATCACCATCTCTTCGCCGAACTAGTGCACCTATACAATTTACCATTGTATTGAGTGTGTTGGGGACACAAGAGACTCTTGTTATTTGGTTGCAGGGTTGTTTGAGAGAGACCATCTTCATCCTACGCCTCCCACGGATTGATAAACCTTAGGTCATCCACTTAAGGGAATTTGCTACTGTCCTACAAGCCTGTGCACTTGCAGGCCCAACAACGTCTACAAGAAGAAGGTTGTGTAGTACCCCTAGAAGCCTGGCGTCTTCGAGGACCAGCTCTTCAAGGCATCGGCGACGCCCTTCCCCCCCCCCCCCGCCACTGTGGGATCGGCGCTGCCTCGGAAGGAGCTGCCCATGGCAACCTCCTTGGGTGCACTTGCATGCAGCCCGACCTCAGGGGCCTATTTGCTTCTTGCGCTCGAACCTTAGGAGGGGTGCTGGACTGAGGAGTTCAAGGCGTACCTACTCAGAGGCACCCTGCTAGAGAGGGATGAAGACGCAAAATGTGTGGCCTGCCAGGCCACCATGTACTGCATCCAAGATGGCAAGCTCTACCAAAGGCGCCCAAACGACGTCTCTCTACGGTGCATCTCCAAGGAGCAGGGGTGTGAGATGCTAGCAAACATCCATAGTGGGGGATGCGGGCATCACTCCTCATCGCGCACTCTCGTGGGAAAGGCGTTTCGCTGCGGATTCCACTGGCCCATGGTGCTCAATGACGCCGCTGAGCTGGTGAGATCTTGCAAGGCATGTCACTTCCATGCCAACCAGATCCACCAGCCCGCTTAGGGCCTCCAGACCATCCCGCTCTCGTGGTCGTTCATGGTCTAGGGCTGGATATCCTGGGCCCGTTCCCTTGAGCGACCGGGGGCTACCGCTACCTCTATGTCGCCACAGACAAGTTCACCAAGTGGGCGGACGTGGAGCATGTGCGCGCCATCCTGACGGGTTTGGTCGTCAAGTTCTTCAAAGCCCTCGTGAGCCGCTTTGGTGTCCCCAACCATATCATCACCGACAATGGCTCTCAGTTCACAAGCAACCTTTTCAAAACATATTGTTCTAACCTTGGAACGCAGATATGCTATGCTTCGGTCGCGCACCCGCGGTGCAACGGCCAAGCTGAGCGCGCCAACATGGAGGTCCTGAGGGGCCTCAAGGCAAGGAGCTTCAAGAAGAAACTCAAGGCATACCGCAGGGGCTGGCTCGATGAGCTCCAGTCTGTGTTGTGGTCCATCCGCACCACCACGACCAAGACCACAGGCGAGACCCCATTCTTCCGGTCTACGGGGCCGAGGCGGTCCTCCCTCATGATGTCAAACATCACTTCCCGCAGGTATTGGCATTTGATTAGGCACGCTAGGACACCTCATGGTGGGATGGACCTCGTGGTGGGGGAGGAGGGCCGCTGCAGGCCTCGCTCCATGTCACGAGCTACCAGTAGGCGCTGCGGCGGTATCACTGCTGCAGCGTCTGCTCTAGGACCCTCGAGGTGGGTGACCTTGTCCTAAGGCGGGTGCTCTCCGGGGAGGGTCTTCACAATCTCTTGCCCATGTGGGAAGGCCCATTTAGGATCGCCCGTGTATCCAAGCCTAGCGTCGCGTGCCTAGAGACGCAGGACGGGGTCCCCATCCAGAACGCATGGAACATCCAGCACCACCGGAAGTTCTACCCAAGATCAAGGCCATGTTCCTCTCAAGTCTCCACTCGTGGCACTCTTAGGTAATAATGAGTTGGCGCTGTACATGCCTCGGAGTCTGCTTAGTGCCTCCCTTGGGCATCACGAGGGCTCCCACCCACGTCCTACTGGAGGCCCCATGCTCCGCGCTTGCGAGAAGACAAGAAGACTAGTGTAGGCACCGGACTAGGCTGTTTATTTGCTTGCTTTCTGTAGCTGATTTGCAACTTCTTGAAATGAAAATTAGGAGCTTTCGCATCTACTATTTGTAAGGATTGGGAAATTATTTCTCCTCGCGGCGTTCGCTCTTTCAAATCTTGTCTTAGGGAGAGTGACACTTGCCTGTCGCTCTTCCTCACGCGTCCCGCGTGTGGGGGCTGGGCACGGTGTCTGCTCTTGGGCTCGCCCGCAAATGCACCTGTTGAATTCTCGCGGAATGCTCTCAAACAAGCTCATGGGCTTGCACGTCCTCTCAAGTCCGTATATCCGGGCATTGCGACATGACATACTAGTGGCGACCAGACCACGCTTGGAGGCTCGCGCGAGGTGTGTCGCCTCATGAGACCTCCTAACTCTACAGCCAAATGAAGCCTCATGAGGCTCCACCACTTTCAAGTTTTCAAGAAGGAAGCCTTGGAGAAGCCCCTGGAACAAGGCGCGCGCAGGAAATCCAAGCCCTAGAGAGGAACGCCCTCACAGCATAGGAGTCTACCGCAAGCACATTAAGCTAGGTCATCCTAATCACGACCAGCAGCAGCATGGATATCACGACACAATATAAAAACAATAAGAATAGCATAATGGCGCAAGCGCCATGGTTCATTACACGCACCGACGGGGTCTTCTACTTTTTTTATGTAGGAGAAATAAAGAAACAAAAGCGGCCGCACGACTACAGCAGCTCCTGAGACCCGTCTCTAGCAGTGACCGCGCTCAGTCGGAGTCATCCTCCTACTTTACCGGAGCACGGCGGTAGGGTGGCTCCTTGCCTTCCCTCGTCCGAGCCCGATGGCGTGGAGGCTCGTCGTAGTCGCCGTCGCTTGTAACCTCCCTATAAGAAGAGCTGCCTCGGCTGCAGGCGGCACGGCCGTCATCAAGGGCAAGCTCACCATTAGTGACGGTGCCGCCCCTCCGGCCTTCGTCATTGTCGTCCTCGTCATCGCTGTCGCTCTCTGGGTAGCACCACAGGCGGTAGTGTCGGCGTTCTGGGAACGGGGGTACCCAGACTTGCCTGCCTGCGGCCTGCGGCGTGGCTCAAGGAGTGGCCCAGTACGGCCCATCTTCATCAACACATGCTCAAGACCCTCGCGGGGCAGATGACAGGAGTTTTCCTCAGGCATGGCCTCGTCGGGCTGGCTCGTGAGGAGGCGGAGATATAAAGGCGGGGTACCTCATGAGGTGCCCGTGACGCAAGCCATGACGACCAAGGCCAGGTGGGCGCCAGGCGGGCGTCGGCCTGTGCAGAGTCCTTGTTTCCTCTTTGGTGCAAAGGGGGCAAGTGCAGGCGAGGGAATCAAGCAAAGGCAACCATTTCGATGCAATGAGACCAAAACCAGCAGGACGGCCGGACAAAGGTCAGCATGGAGCCCAAGCCAGCGTCATCGTCAGGGCCTTTGGCAGGCGAGGACCAAGTTTAGTCAGGATAAGTGTACTAGATGTTCCCCTTCAAAATGGCCAATTGTTGGCGCCCTTCTCGCTCAATATTTGGGAAGAGGTCCAGGGCCTCCGCCTATAAATAGGACTAGCCACCCCCAGGATGGAAGGGGGGGGGGGAGATCTGAACTAGAAATCAACCAGAGAGAAGAACCTTAGCCAGCACCACCACAAGAACTCCTCCCCTCGCGAGGTAGTTCTTCCTTGTATTGTTCATCATCAGCCCCATAGGCAATCCACCACACCACACACTGGAGTAGGGTATTACACCCCAATGGTGGCCCGAACCAGTATAAACCTCGTGTCCCTTGTGTTGTTCTTCATGTAGTTTTAGATCCCAGCGAGGCGGTGAGACATGGGTAGGCCAGAGGTGTGATCTCCGTGCGCACCCCAGTGTTTGAACCTTGAGGGTCTGCCAGAACCCGAAATCCGACATTTGGCGCGCCAGGTAGGGGTGTGCCGGAATCTGCCTTCCGTCGCCTTGTGTTTCGCCGCACGTCCCATCCATGTCAGACGCACATCGCGCCCGCACCGAGCGCCAAGATGGCCCCCATCGGCGGGCGCCCCCGTCGTTCCCCGTCGCCTGCCGTCAACGCCCCCACCGGCCCGGCGGGGAACGAGCAGCAGGCGTCATCCCTGCATCCTTCAGTGCGGCGGGAAGGCTGCACTGCCACCCCGTCCCTGACCCCGGCCGGCTCCTCGTCCCATGCCCATCGTGCTCCTGCGGACGCGCATGCCGTGCTGCTCCTGGCGCGGGAGCTCCTGCACTACCATCCCGTCGATGACCTCTACAACGAGTGGCTCGCCTACATCACCGAGCTCGTCAGCACCGCTGGGGGCTCCCCCGCACCATCCCTCTCATTGCACCGCGCCTCGCCCTGCGCGGGCGACGAAGCTCCGGGGGCGCCTCAGCCGCCTCCTCCTCAAGAAGGCGCCTTGGACCCAAGGCGCGTGGCCCCTGGGCGGAACCCACTCTGTCCGGCGCCAGCACAGCAAGAGAAGAGCTGCGAAGAGATCCCTCTTCCCCAGGAGGCCGCCCGTGTGTTCCCCGCATCGGCTCGGCACGAACGCGCTCCTTCTCCAGCGCGTCAAGACCCCGCGCTGCACCTGGCTGCAGCGCACAGAGAACCGCAAGATCAAGCTCTCCGTCATCAAAGGGCTCCCGCGGCCTCTACAGGCTTCCGTGCCTTCTCCGCCGAGCTGCGCAGCGTGGCCTGGCCGGGCAAGTTCAATCCAGACCTACCCCCGCGCTATGATGGCACGGCTGACCCTGCTGAGTTCCTCCAGCTCTACGAGCTGGGCATCAAAGCCGCGAACGGGGACGAGAAGTTCATGGCGAACTGGTTCCCCATGGCGTTCAAGGACGGCGCCTGCACCTGGCTCCTGAACCTGGCTCCGGGCATGATATCCTCCTGGGACTAGATGCGCCCCCGATTCATCGCCAACTTCCAAGGCACCCGCGACCGGCTCCCAGCCATGAGCGACTTGCGCCGCATCAAGCAGCAGCCGGGAGAGACCCTGCAGAAGTTCATCCAGCGCTTCAACAACGCTCGCCTTAAGATCCCCAAGGTGTCTGAGGAGGCCATCATCTCAGCCTTCTCTGACGGCGTGCGTGACGTCAAGATGAAGGAGGAGCTCGTGATCCATGAGGACATGCGCACCTCCCTGGAGTTGTTCAATCTGGCGACCAAGTGAGCTAGGTCTGAGGAAGGGCGCCTTTCCCTCCTCGAGCTGCCAGCTGCCGACCCAGAAGAGAAGAAGCCCTAGGCCAAGGACGTGAAGCACAAAGGGGTTGACGTGCTTGCGGCAGAGCCGGACACCAAGTGAGGCAGGGATCAGCCTGAGTCATCCAAGGGCAGCCGGTAATGCGTGTACACGACCTCCACACCCACAACACCAACGAATGCCAAGAGCTCAGGGCCGTGTGAGACATGCGTGCCGGCCGACGCCCCGAGCGCAGTGACAGGGGCTATGGCCGAGGAAGAGGAAGAGGTGGAGGACGATGGGAAGACCGTGGCCCTCGCCAAGGGTGGCGTGACCGACCTCGCGAGGACCGCTGGCAGGACCAGCCTCGTGAGGGAGGTTGGAGGGGCCCACCTCGTGAGGGAGGTTTGAGGGATCAGCCTTGTGAGGATCGCCCACAAGGCAATGCAGGCCTCCCTCCTCTGCCACCACAGCCGAGGAGGAATGAAAAACATCACCAGGACGAAGGGGCTGGAGGCTTCCAGGAGCCGCGTGCAGTCGCTTGTATCTTGGGCGGCGCTCAAGACCCGGCCTCTCAGTGCATCTTCAAGCAGTTTGCTCGCGAAGTGAATGCAGTCCTCCCCAAGCTTGAGGCCACATGCCCTCTCAGGTGGTCAGCGTGTGCTATCACGTTCAACTCAGCGGATCAGCTCAAGTGCGCGGCCACAGCAGGAGTCCTCCCGATGCTTTGTTCCCCAATCATCAGCAATGTGCAAGTTACCAGGACCCTCATCGATGGCGGAGCAGGGCTCAATGTCCTATCCGTCGAGATGTTCAACAATCTCCAAGTGCCATACAATCAGCTGCACCCAACCAAGCCTTTCTCAGGAGTCACTGATGGTTCCACGGTTCCGATAGGGCAGGTCCGCCTTCCTGTTACCTTCGGGAAGCGCGACAGCTACCGCACCGAGCTCATTAACTTCAATGTCGCGCACATCCACTTGTCATACAATACCATCCTCGGGTACCCAGCCCTGGCCAAGTTCATGGCCGTGACCCATCACGGCTACAATGTCCTCAAGATGCCAGGAAGCGGTGGGGTCATCACAGTGCCCTGTGAAGAGAGAGACGTCACGTGTTCTCTGGAATGTGCTTTCCAAGCTGCATCAATTGAAGACCCAAATCACGGGAATGGGAGGCCTCCCGAGGCTGCTCCTAAGAAGAAGAAGACATCGCCTGGCCCGACCCCTCGGGAGGCAGGCCCCTCAGGGTCCACGCCTATTCAGGGGGCACCTCATTCTATCGCATAGGAAGGCGCGCCCGGCGCCCTCCTCGAGCAAGGCTCGGGGGCTCTCTCCTGGAGGGCCATCGACTTTGCTAGGATCACGAGGGAGGCACTCGGGCACCACTTGGAGGCGTGCTTCAAAGCATGTTTCCCTCAAGAAGGATCAAGGCAAGGAGGGCCAAACCCTCAGGAGTTTGTCAGCGAGATCATTCAGGAGCTGTAGGAGTCAAGAGTCATGAGTGGCAGCCGCCGCTTACCCGCCATAGCTTCCCATCCAGGCGGGGATGGTGGGCTGCACGTCTGCATCAACATACCAGGACTCAACCGAGACACCTCTTAGGAGCGCCTCTGGCCCTCACGCGTGGGGCGCTGCGAAGGTCCACCCCACAGCTATGTTCGCATGCCTTACGGCCTGCCGAACGTGGCTGCTGTATGTCAGCGCCTCATGAGGAGCGTTGGAGGCTCAGGTGGTCAGGCATTCCATAGTCCTGGCAGAGGTGGAGATGATCCGCGAGGAGCCGCCAGTGCCTCCGGAGCCTCCCGAGGCCCCGGGGCCTGGGGGCTCATGAACATTGTCTCCCACAGCGCACGCCGTCCGGTACTTCAGCATCCCTACGTCTTCAGCATCATCAGGTGACATCCTTCGAGTTTCATTTTCGGCTGGGAGCGCCCCCCTAGAGCTGCATCATTCCCAGGCCGTGTGGGTCCGTCCCTGCGGCATGTATCCCTTTAGTTCATGTTTTCAGCTTACTTTATCGGGGGCGCCCCTCGGGCTGCATCATCCCCAGAGTCGCTCGGTCCCGACCCAGTGGTGCTCGGCTTTTTCTGCGTCTATCTAAATGGATTTGCTCCTTCATGATTAACGCGCTTGACCTAATCGCCCTCTCGATTGACACCAACTCACGGAGCTACTCCCTCGCGGCACGACGCTTGCGCATTTGTCCGTCCCTGCAACGTTGACAAACCTGGATGGCTGAGCTCTGGCCACAGCAACCCCGCAGGGCGCCACCTCACCAAGCCTTCAGTGCCTCCTCACCTTCCTAGAGCCACCAGTAGCTGGCCGGCAATCGTAACAGCAAACCCTCGCTTTTCTCATGATGAACTCGCAGGATCGCTTCAAGGAGCAGCGCCAGACGAGGCCTCCACAGTGTCTCCTTCGCTCTCATCCACGCGAACCGCTTGCACGTTAAAGGTGGGGGGGCACCTGAGCATCGCGACTCATGGGGTCTTACTGGCTCTCCAGCCCTCACCCTCTGTCCTTGTCCACGGCATCGCGCCAAGGAGTGGTTTCTAGCCCCCGAGATAAGTCATCCTCCAGAAACACTAGCTATTGCAGCACCGACCTCGCACCCAATGCAGTTCCGTTTCAGCGACGTCGCACTCCTTTCTCACCTAGTGATGGCTGCTTGAGTGCTAAAGGGGACCTCCTATGCATCGCGACTCAGGGGCTCTTACTAGACCCCGGGCCACTCACCTCCTGGCCTTGACCACGACATCGCGACCTGGCATACCAGCGACGGCTGAAGCTTGCCTTGGGACCGGGACCTGTCAGCGCAGAGCGTCAAGTCCTCGCGAGGTTCGAAAGGAGGGACTAAGCTAAGACGGGACGAGCACCCCTCACTGCTTCATGATAAGGATCATATTAACAAATGGAACTACAAGCACCTTACAAACCCCCACGGGGTGTGTTCTTCGATTCCTCACAGGGAACAAAAGGAGCAAATCCTAAAGAGTGCTAACTACATGCGCCTCCGCAAGAGAGGCCATCATCAACAGTGGGCCGTCAGCCACCGGCGCCGACCCCATACAGATCAGTGGTGACGGCGGCCTGACGAGCCCGCCTGCTCCGAGAGCGACGCAAGCTCCGGGGCTCGTAGCTGTCGTCGCTCGTCTCCGGGGTCACGAGGAGCTCGGCGGAGTTGCTGGATCCTCCGACACCTCCGCTGCCGGAGGAGCTGCTGGGGAAGCGGTTGGCGAGCCTAGTCCTCGCCGCGGCAGGGCCCCGGACGCCTTTCTCAGGGCAGCACTCCAGCCGATGTCCCTCCGTGTTGAAGACCTTGAAGAACATCAGAGAGGCGCCATCGTACTCAAGGTAGATTGCGAGGGCACCACCCGTCCTGCCAACCCGGGCATTCTCGCCCCAGCCACAGGTCAGGTAGACCCTGCCCGGAGCAACGACCTCGACCTCCGCTTCGGTCGCAGGGGTACTATAGTCAGCGTGCTGTAGCCAAAGCTTGATAGGCCCCCTCGGCGGGATCTCAAAGGCGAAGGAAGGAGGGAGGCGAATCCAAGACCGAGGAGGCATGGCGGCGTGAAGCACGAGCTCGCGAGAAGAGCCCTCGGCGTGAACTCCGGGAGGAACGACGCGCACTGCCGTGATCCGCCGGCGGCGACGGCGCCTCTGGCGGTGCCGCTCGGCGCCTGCTCCTTCGGGATCCTCGATCTAGGCGTACAAGGGCAATGGGAATCTAGGTGGCGGCCGCTCAAACCACGGCCTCGACACCTCCTGCCAAGCGCCTCCTTCCCTGTGGCAGGAAACGAGTTGTTTCTTCGGAGGAAGCGGGACAGGACCCTCTCGGGGGGCCTTCCCCTTCTCTTCGGCAGAAAACCGACGGACCTGTGCCATTGGCGTAGGGAGGAGCAAGGACGAAGAGGAAGACAAAGAGTAGCGGGAAGAGATGGAATGGAAGGGCTCGTGCCATTCCGTACATATAGCCGAGGAAGGCCAACCGTCAGCCTCCATGATCGCAGGTAATCATGACCCGTTTTGCATGCAGGGACTTGCCGAGGTACCATGGGGAGCCAGGAAGCCCACGTCCAATCAACCGCCACGCGGCGCCCCAGGCCACAGGCTATTGGGGCCCGCGGCGCTTCGCACTTGCCTCTTCGCTTCTTTGCTAAGCCAAGTCCAAGCGCGCCTTGGGCCCGGCGACTACTGTCGGCGTTCTGGGAACGGTGGTACCTAGACTTGCCTGCCTGTGGCCTGCGGCGTGGCTCAAGGAGTGGCCCAGTACGGCCCATCTTCATCAACACATGCTCAAGACCCTCGCGAGGGGCCAAGCCTCGCGGGGAGGATGACAGGAGGCTTCCTCAGGCACGACCTCATCGGGCTGGCTCATGAGGAGGCGGAGAGATCAAGGCAGGGTACCTCACGAGGTGCCCGTGACGCAAGCCATGATGACCAAGGCCAGGCGGGCGCCAGGCGGGCGCCGTCATGCTCAGAGTCCTTGTTTCCTCTTTGGTGCAAAGGGGGCAAGCGTAGGCGTGGGAGTCAAGCAAAGGCAACCATTTCGGTGCAACAAGACCAAGACCAGCAGGACGGCAGGACGAAGGTCATCGTGGAGCCCAAGCCAACGTCATTGTCAGGGCCTTTGGCAGGCGAGGACCAACTTTACTCAGGATAGGTGTACTAGATGTTCCCCTTCAAAATGGCCAATTGTTTGCGCCCTTCCCGCTCAATATTTGGGAAGAGGTCCAGGGCCTCCGCCTATAAATAGGACTAGCCACCCCCAGGATGGAAGGGGGGAGATCTGACCTAGAGATAAACCAGAGAGAAGAACCTTAGCCGGCACCACCACAAGAACTCCTCCCCTCGCGAGGCAGTTCTTCCTTGTATTGTTCATCATCAGCCCCAGAGGCAATCCACCACACCACACACTGGAGTAGGGTATTACACCACAATGGTGGCCTGAACCAGTATAAACCTCGTGTCCCTTGTGTTGTTCTTTGTGTAGTTTTAGATCCCGGCGAGGCGGTGCGACATGGGTAGGCTGGAGGTGTGATCTCCGCGCGCACCCCAGTGTTCGAACCTTGAGGGTCTGCCGGAACCTGAAATCCGACAGCTGGCCATCTTCCCGGAAGACCCTGATGAAGAGGGTCGTGGCGCCGTTATACCTGAAGTGCAGGGTGCGCCTCCCCTGGAGGCTGCACACACAGGCAAACGGCTGCCACCCGTTGTTCAGAAATACGATGCTGGTGGTGGTGACCTCGACCTCCACCCAGGAGGCCTTGCTGCCACAACCTTCCGCCTGCAGCCAAAGGACACTGGGTCCCCGGCCGGTAGCGTGCCCGGAAAGAAGCGTGGAAGCTGGAACCAGACACCTATTGACCTCTCCGCCCACACCACGAGCTTCGGGGGATGCTTTGGCCAAGTGGAACCATGGGTGCGATGGCTGGACGGCCACTGCGCGCCTCCCATCTTTGCTGCGGGTGCCCCAACCACGGGCAACCCCCGCTGCGGGAAGGTCCACCCCCACGGCCGCCGGAGGTGGCGCCAGCCTTTGAGGGGGTGCACCCACGCCCTCGAGGAGACACCACCGGCATTGCAGCATACTTGCTTGGATGGCCACGCCCCCTCTTGGGCGGCGGCGAGTTCGGCCCCTCCTTGGGGGCCTTTCCCTTCTCCGCGGCGGAGACCATCCTCAATGGCGCCATGGATGCTCTAGCGAGATAACGAGACGAAGAAGAAGGAGAATCCGAGACGCCCACGTCCCATCAAGCGCCAACCATCGACCAGGTCTACAGGCGATTGGGGCCCGCGACGCTTCGCCCATGCCCTTTGGCTCCGCCTTGGAGCCAAGTCCGAGCGCACCTTGGGCCCCGGGCTACTGTCAGCATTCTGGGAACTAGGGTACCTAGACTTGCCTTCCTGCAGCCCTTGGCGTGGCTCCATCTACGACCTTGTACGGTACATCTACAACACCAACAAGATAAGACCCTCACGACGGGCCAAGCCTCGCGAAGCAGGTGACATCAAGACCTCCGGAGGGAGCGGCCTCCCCAGGCTGCCTCCCGAGGAGCAGAGATTTCTATGCAGGTGCTCAACCTCATGACGATGGGGTGACACAAGCCATGACGACCAAGGCCAGGCGGGCGCCAGCGGGCGCAGAGCAGCAGGTTTCCTCTTTGGTTCTAAGGAGGCAAGCACAGGCGCGGGGTCCATAGGAATCACCCAAACGTTTCCATTCCCATGCAATAAGACCAAGAACACCAGGACAGCAGGACGGATGTCATCGCCGAGCCCACCGTAGTGTCACAACCAAGAGCTTTGCAAAATAAGACCACCTTTTGCCAGGATATGATGTACTACTTGTCCCCTTTCAAATTGGCCACTTTGGGATCCTTTCCCACCTATGTTTTTGGGGAAGAGGACCAAGGCCACTATAAGCATAGGTTAGCCACAACCATAGCAAGGGGACGAATCCCTTCAGCTCACATCCACTCTAGAGGAGACCTCGCGAGGTTGTCTTCCCTTGTACTAGTTCATCTTCAGCTCCTCGTGAGGCTAATCAACCCTAAAGCAGGAGTAGGGTCTTACACTGCAAGGTGGCCTGAACGTGGGTAAACTGTCGTGTCCATCTTCTTGCCTGTTCATCCTGCTAGGCCGTGGGGGTGATGAATTGGTTGGCTGGAGAGATTGAGTCCTTTGCACACGCCCCAGAGTTCGAACCTTTTCTTGCGTGTGCGGAGCCCAGAATCCGACAGGAGATAGTGGGCTTATTATTGATAATCCTTCATCACTTTCTTATTGCAATGCTTCATCTTTGGACTCTAGCACTTTGAGCACTCCAAATGTTTCACATGCTTGTGTTGAGAATCTGTGCATATCATGTAGAAATTGCTTGACTAAATCTCATGATGATATGCTTGCTATGTCTTGTTGCCATGATAAAAAATGCATGTATGTCACATCCCTAGCCTTACCTTGCACTAGGCTAGCACTTGTCTCTTGCATCATGTATAAATTCTTTTGAAACTTGAAATGGGGATTGCTCAAACCCTAGCACCAGATCAAATCAACTAGGTTCAAATAAAAATATTCTCAATGAACCCAAAATGCTCTTCAGAAAAGTTCATTATTTTTGGATTGGTCTAGAACCTCTCCCAAAAATGGTGCACATTTTCCTAGGCCATTTTGGATTTTTGAATTAAATCATTACTTATTTGCATTTGGGCATTTAAATACTATAAAATATTTTAAATGCTCAAATAATCCCAAACTTAAATGTTTACTGTAGGATATATTTCCAACAGTGGTCATGAGCAGTTGCATGATTTTTGGGATTGATTTAGTATTTTTAATAAAGCCACAAAGCTGCAGAAAAATAGAAAACAAGAATTAAAAGAGAAAGAGAGAACTTACCTGGCACTTACCTAGCAAAGCCCACCTGGCCTGGCACTGTAGCAGCCCAGCCGGGCAAAACCAGCCCAGCCCACCAGGGGCTCCTCCCTGTCGTCCTCCACCTCCTGCCAGTGGGCAGGAGGGCGTGTGGCCGCCGTGCGCGCACACGCGCCCCGGCCACCTCCTGCTTGCCGCTCCCCTCGACGCCGTGGATTTCTCTGGTGGTGCCACGCACCTCCCTGCCTCTCTCTCTCACTCTCTCCCGTGCCTCTCCCCTCCTCTACTTTCTCTCCCTCTCACCACCGAGCGCAACTGTCGCCGCCGATGAGTACCACCGCGGCCACAGCCACCGCCTCACCTCCCCGACGCGTCCCAAAGCTCCGCCCCGACCTACTCTTCCTCCTCACCGCCCCAAGCGTCGCCGGGATGCCTGCTCCACCGTCACCGCCGTCTTCTCCAACCTCAGGCATCCAAGATGCCGCCGGCCGATTCGTCTGCCCCAGGTCGTCCACGAGCAAGCCGAGCCCCTCCTCGAGTTCACGGTGAGCTCCTCCACCGTTTCCCCCTGGCCCCGTGGTCTGCTTCTCACCGTAGATGCCATCCCCATGAGCTCCGAAGCTCGCCGGCGCCATGCTCTGTCGCCGTCGTGGTTACGGACACCGTAGCTTGCACCTGAGCTCGTCATCATGCTCGGGTTGCTCCCAGAATTCGAACTCAGCCGCTAGCTCGCCTTGCCGTGCACCGCAGCGCCGTAGCCATCGTTGCCCGAACTCCGGAGCCGCCGCGAGCTCCATTCCGGTGAGCTCCAGCCACCCCAGCTCGAGCTGTTGCCACCCCTGGATGCGCGCGAAGCCCAGCAACCCATAGCCTCAAACCACGCCCGAAACCATCCCCTGTAGCGCTTTCCCGTGGCGTTCCCGTCGTCGGATTTCGTCACCGCCAGCGAAACTCCGACGGGCTGACGTGGCAACATCTTTAGCAGCTAAACATGCTAATTAACCCCACTACCTGGACACTGACAGTGGGCCCTGCTGCCTAATTAAACTGCTATTAGTTTTAAGTTAGTTTAGTTAACAAAACCAGCGGACCCACGCGTCAGGGTTGACTGGCTGACGTGGCAGTTGATCGGACCCACCTGTCTGTGGGACTAACCAGCCTGAGTCACTAACATGCAGGACCCACGTGTCAGGTTTGACGTGGGTCAACCTTGTTGACTGCTGACATCACAATGACGTCATGCTGATGCAATAAGTCATTTTCTGGATTTGTTTTATTTCTAAATAACCAGGAAAATCTAGAAAATGATTTAAACTTCTAAAAATCATATAATATCAACCATAACTCCAAATGAAATAATTTATATATGGAAAATGATCAGAAAAATCCAATCTATTCAGCTGTACTAATTTCATGCATGATAGAACAACTTATGACTACTGTTTAGTACAAATCATATGAATGGCATTTAAATAACCACATGTGGAGTTTGAATTTGAATCTTGGATTCAAACCAACTTCATTTAATTTGTTTGTAGTTGCATTAGCCCAACACACTCATTTTGCCATGTCATGATCATGCATCATATTGTGCATTGCATTTGATTGTGTTTCTTCTTTGTTTGTCGGTGCTTGTCCCCTCTCAGTAGATGTGTACCGACGATATGATCGATGACACCGATGAAGAACTATACTATCTTCAGAAGTGCCAGGCAAGCAAAACCCCCTTGTTCATTCCGATAAAATCCCACTCTCTCGCTCCTGCTCTCTTTTACTGCATTAGGACAACAACGATTCATCTGTTACTTGCTGCGGTAGCTGAACCCCTTTATCCTTTGCATGACCTGTCATTGCCACAGTAAATAGATGAAACCCACTAGCATGAGTAGGAGTGGTTTGAGCCCTGATGTGCCTACTCATTCATGCTTGTTTGTCATGCCTACTACTGCTTAGAGTTGAGTCAGGTCTAATTCATCGGGGATGAATCGGAGGTGTGTGAACATGTCCTACTATTGAGAGCTAAGTGTATGAACACGATTTGATAAAGGTTGCGGTGAGAGGCCATGTAGGAGTACATGGTGGGTTGTCTCATTGCAGCCGTCCTCAGGAACTGAGTTCTGTGTTTGTGATCCATGAACAGTTACTACCACACATTGGGTTCCGGTAACTCGACCCCTCTCGACTTATTAATCAACATGATCTCTGTCCAGGAGTTGCAACTAGTTTCTGGTGTTTGTAGGTAGTGTTAGTAGTCTACCAAGTGGCACCCGGTACAGGTGGGCTTGGGACAGACTAGGCACAGTGGCACGGTGGACCAAGTGGCACTCGGATGGTGGGCTTGGGAACCCTGCTCACATCGTTTGGGGCCATGAGCGACCCCCCGGCCGGATCTCCTTGCGGATGGAACCCGAATAGGCGATAAACTTGGACGAGAGACTTGTGTGGTTAGTTAGGTCGTGGCCGACACCCTCGCTGGGCTTCCGCTTGAAGGTTGCCGAGTACATGTCGTGTAAACGGCGGTAAGTGGTGAGAGCGTGTGTGAAGAAGTACACCCCTGCAGGGTTAACATTATCTATTCGAATAGCCGTGTCCGCGGTAAAGGACTTCTGGGTTGCCTGTACAGTTCATAGACAAGTGAAAGTGGATACTCTAAAATGCGCGAGATAAGCGTGAGTGCTATGGATGGCGTTCTCGTAGGGAGACGGGAGCGGATCCATAGTGGTGTATTGATATGGTGAATATGTGGACTCGTGTGCGCCACCTCAAAAGAGTTACTTGCAGTCGTAGTTCAGGATAGCCACCGAGTCAAAGCTGGCTTGCTGCAGTTAAACCCCACCACCCCTTTGTTGATAATGATGCATATGTAGTTAGATCTGATGTAAGTCTTGCTGGGTACATTTGTACTCACGTTTGCCTATTTTATGTTTTTGCAGAGAGACTTCAGTCTCGCTAGTAGTTCCACGTGGACTTCGACGTTTAGCTTGTTACCTCAGCTACGATCTTGTGCCCTCGGCAGGATCTGGTAGATAGTCAGGCTTCTCAGCCTTTTTCATTTGTAGATGTCTGTACTCAGACATGTTAAGCTTCCGCTTGTGCTTTGACTTGTATGCTCTGAATGCTGGGTCAAGAGACCCATGTTTGTAATATCTCGCTCCTCGGAGCCTATTGAATAAAATGCTTGAGTTGTAGAGTCATGTTGTGATGCCATGTTGTATTTGCACATATCGAGCATATTGTGTGTATGTTATTGAAATGCTTGGTATGTGTGGGATCTGACTATCTAGTGGTTTATCCTTAGTAGCCTCTCTTACCGGGAAATGTCTCCTAGTGTTTCCACTGAGCCATGGTAGCTTGCTACTGCTCCGGAACACTTAGGCTGGCCGGCATGTGTCCTTCTTCGTTCCTGTGTCTGTCCCCTCGGGGAAATGTCACACGATGAATTCCGGAGTCCTGTTAGCCCGCTACAGCCCGGTTCACCGGAGTCCTGCTAGCCCAGTGCTACAGCCTGGATTCACTCGCTGATGACCGACACGTTCGTTGTTCGGTCATGTATGCCTGTCCCTGTAAGTTAGTGCCACTTTGGGTTCACGACTAGCCATGTCAGCCCGGGTTCTTTGTCATATGGATGCTAGCGGCACTATCATATACGTGAGCCAAAAGGCGCAAACGGTCCCAGTCCAGGTAAGGTGGCACCCGTGGGAATACCGTGCGTGAGGCCGCAAAGTGATATGATGTGTTACATGCTAGATCGGTGTGACTTAGGATCGGGGTCCTGACAGCTTTGGTATCAGAGCTTGACTGCCTGTAAGATTACCAAGCCAAACTGGTCGAAGTTGAGTCTAGAAATGCTTTAGTTATATGTAGGGGAATTGATTGTGGGTTGGAACGTAAGGCTCTTTTTACTCCTTATACCTTATGCCCTTCTGATCTGAGTCATCTTATCTTTCCTACGGGGTTAAGGAACTAGGCTTTCTCTTCTTTCTATCAGGATCACGTGTTACTAATCCGTAGACTTTTAGGATTGATGGTTCTAATCTTGAGTTCAGTTCCTACTATCTTTTGTATGTTTTTAGATGATCTCAGAACCTTGATATTATGATGATCGAGTGGTTATGCCACCATTTTTGTAGCATGTCTCCAATCTTTTGAGCATTTACAGCCGTTATGATGTCCGAGTCATCCTAGGTTTCTAAATAGTCTGAAGCATTTGCAAAATCCCTTCCTTCCGTTTCGATGTTCCTTTGGGCCAGATTAACCACACTAATCGGTGAGTTGAGGTACTCTGTTGCCTTGACATATATGTTGGAGCTACTATTATGACCCTAGATGTCTAGAGTATCACCTAGTAACTTAGCCATGTTTTATGTTCCCAGTGTGATGATTCTGGCCATTATTCTCGAAAGCATCCCGTGATGCCACTTACTAGTAGGTATTCTACTCCCGGGTTTTGAACCCGAGATTCACCCCACTTGCTTCATGTTGATAGTTTTTGCTCGTTCCTTCAGGTTATTAGCAACCTTTGCGATAGTCCTCGAGGTTCGTGGTATTTCCTTCTTCCAAATACCATGAACTGCTTATGGTAGAAGTTCTTTTGAACCAAAAGATCACAACTAGAGCTCTGGATGAGTTCACGATTCTATGTTGTGATTCTGCCAGTTCTACCTTTCCGCATGGGTTGTCCGGAAGAAATATGTTGAACTCGTTCGACATGCTAATCCATGCATCCACAACTCAGAAAATCATATGTTCTTTTGAGTTGTTCCCCTTTAGTTGTATTCTGACCCGCGTCTACCAATTGAAAGTCAGGAGTAGTCGTGCATTCATGTTTATCGATGCCTATTATTCATGTGTTCCGTCAAGCCATTCTATTCCAGAATGACTAGGAGAAATGAACTCCAGTACCTCATCCATATCTAGGATTGGGTTAAAGTAGTCATACTCCGCAGATCAAAATACTAATCCAATTTTTGTTCTGTTCCACCTTGGAGTACTACCATCTTTATACGAAGAATATCATGGGAATTGCACACCCTCCTATGAATTCTCGATAGAGTGATACTTCTCGCCTCATTAGTCATATCTTGGCTCCCGTGTTGTTGCAACCAGAATGCCGAAGATGAACTATGATGTGTGAAATCAATACTCCTAGCAACCCCGTTGCCTGGTAGTTAATGGACAATAATTTCATTCTTAGCATGTTGGATCTCGAATCGTCATTCTAAGATAGATTGTGCTACCTAGTCCTTATTTCCGGGTGCACTCTTTGATCAATGAGTTGGGATCGTATCGGTTCCTCGCTCTTTTGATCATCTCGTCTTGCCTTGAAAAGCAAGATTGTTCTTGAGCTTAATAGCATATCGGTGGTTCGTGATTTTTCGATTATCTTCTCGGAAGTATCACTAGGTTGTCACCTGACCGCTATGTTGAGCCCGTGACCAAGTTGGTTTTCGAAACCACCCTTTCTCCAAGAATCCGTGTTGGATACCCTGAGCTAGTTGGATAAGCTAAACAACAACTTGGAGAGTTGGAAGATAAAAAAAAACTTTTCCGACTCAGTTCATTTAAAGGGATATCTTTTGTGTGTGTGTGTTGAAGAAAGATGATATCTTCATCAGTTGGTCCTCGTGATCAGTTGTTGGATCTATTGTCTTGTCCAACCTTTGATTTGGGCGTGGGCTACCCTCAAATCAAGTTAGAATCAACGATGCTCGTAATGTTGTCTTATTCGTGGTTGAACCCTCGGGCATACACCATTACATCTTTTGGTCTGACCAATGCTATCACCTTGTTCACATAGTCGTGGAATTCCATCTTCATGGAAATCTCGATGATTTGTTATTGAGCCCATCAACATCATTTTATCTTCTCCAAGATCTTGTTGGACAACAAGTTAGTGTTGGAAACTTTTGAAAGCATTTTCTTCATGCTAGCTCATGAAGTATTTGTTTGATGAAAGGAGTGACTTCCTCTTATACACGTGCATTTGGTGAAAGTTGACGCCGTGAATTTGAGAAAGTTAGTTTTGCTTCCTCTGGAATCATCCCAAGTCAGTCATGCACATGTGCGAAGTATTCTATGGTTTTGAGATTTGCAACCTTCATGCTATATGTATCCCTAGCACACCAAGCCACTGATTGATTTGTTCAAGGAAAAGGAGTTGCTTTGCAAATACTAGTTCATGCACAAGATTCCTATATCCTCAATGATGGTTCCCTACCAGAACTCGGTAGTGTTTTATTGTAAGACTACCATGTGATCATGTTTGTCTGAGACAGCGTGTTCACACATGTGTAGCAGAACCAGCTCATGTTTTGGAGCTTGCTATCGTAGTTCATTTCCCGAGAATCTCGCAACGTCATCTCGTCAATTTGTGTTGCAAACTTTCATTTTTTCCTTCTAGACTCGATGAGTCTGGATTATTCTGACAGCAACCAGATCTGAATCTCAGGCAGATGTGATGGTTGGAACGTTCCCCAAGAACTATAATACTGGTCTCACAGTAACCGGTAAAGTGGATGTCATGTCCAACACACCCAACCGAAAGACCTATTATTGTAGTATCTTGTTTGAGGAAGTTGGCCACCTCCCCATAAGGATTTTGTAGGATCTACTCCCTAGTTGTTCCTTATGGATTTTTGTGTTCCCGAAGTCCGACCTTTTACTTGATGTTCTAGATATCAAACCATAATTATCTATGGATTACGCTAGCACATCAAGGAGAACATTAGAAGCGGAGTGCTAAATGTCTCTCGGTCGATCATCCAGATTTTGTTTCCTTGGCCTCGCTAAGGTGAAATCTGAGAAGCTGTTATCTTCCTATGCATCTGCATGGTCCATCACTATCCATCATGGTAGTATGTTGTGTTGCCAGGATCCTTGACACGGATGTTGGTAAAACCTTGATGAATATGGAAATGCTCAAGTTCTTGAGAGCACGTGCAAGCGCTAGGTGTTATCATCGGCACTAACTGGGTTTGCTCTCAGCTTCCTCGGTTATGCTATAACTTCTCAAACAGTGGACTCACTCTCTACTGTTGAGCTTCTCCTCAGTTACCGAAGTCATCTCTTGTGTTGTTTTCAACAAGGTAATCCACATCATCCATTCTAATCCAAGCATGCCATTCTATCGACCCCCTCCAAACGATCGCTCGAGAATTGCCTTAGGCTGGTATAAAGAGTTCCAATGATCTCTAAATCAAAGGTAATTCTTTTTGCCACTTGAGGGGATATTTCTACAAGTCACCTTCCCTAAGGTGCCCCGTTACGGTATCATGGCAACTCAATTCCTCGCTACATTGACAACCGTTCACCACCCTCTTAAGTGTGGAATCGTTGCCTACCTAGTGAACCTTCGTCATCCATTTCACTCCATCCCTTCAGATGTATGCTTCGTGTCTCAGCTCGAGAGATGTTGCTATGTCTCATTCCATGAGTTGATCCTAAGTTGTTCGACCTTCGATAAGATCGATCCTTCTAGAGTCTTTCTTTCCCTCTCGTTGTCATGTTAGTTGGAGTTCTCAGAGCAAGACTTCAAGACAATGATGGTGATCGAATCAACGCTCTTATGAAGTGCACCCTGGATCGTGAAGATTTTACTAGTTTGCGTTTCCCCTTCATCTTACCCTATGGTTGAATCTCGAGACGAGATTCTTGTTTAGTGGGGGTGAGTTGTCACATCCCTAGCCTTACCTTGCACTAGGCTAGCACTTGTCTGTTGCATCATGTTTAAATTCTTTTGAAACTAGAAATGGGGATTGCTCAAACCCTAGCACCAGATCAAATCAACTAGGTTCAAATAAAAATATTCTCAATGAACCCAAAATGCTCTTCAGAAAAGTTCATTATTTTTGGATTGGTCTAGAACCTCTCCCAAAAATGGTGCACATTTTCCTAGGCCATTTTGGATTTTCGAATTAAATCATTACTTATTTGCATTTGGGCATTTAAATACTATCAAATATTTTAAATGCTCAAATAATCCCAAACTTAAATGTTTACTGTAGGATATATTTCCAACAGTGGTCATGAGCAGTTGAATGATTTTTGGGATTGATTTAGTATTTTTAATAAAGCCACAAAGCTGCAGAAAAATAGAAAACAGGAATTAAAAGAGAAAGAGAGAACTTACCCGGCACTTACCTAGCAAAGCCCACCTGGCCTGGCACTGTAGCAGCCCAGCCGGGCAAAACCAGCCCAGCCCACCAGGGGCTCCTCCCTGTCGTCTTCCACCTCCTGCCAGTGGGCAGGAGGGCGTGTGGCCGCCATGCGCGCACACGCGCCCCGGCCACCTCCTGCTTGCCGCTCCCCTCGACGCCCTGGATTTCTCTGGTGGTGCCACGCACCTCCCTGCCTCTCTCTCTCTCACTCTTTCCCGTGCCTCTCCCCTCCTCTACTTTCTCTCCCTCTCACCACCGAGCGCAACTGTCGCCGCCGATGAGTACCACCGCGGCCATAGCCACCGCCTCACCTCCCCGACGCGTCCCAAAGCTCCGCCCCGGCCTACTCTTCCTCCTCACCGCTCCAAGCGTCGCCGGGAGGCCTGCTCTACCGTCACCGCCGTCTTCTTCAACCTCAGGCATCCGAGATGCCGCCGGCCGATTCGTCTGCCCCAGGTCGTCCACGAGCAAGCCGAGACCCTCCTCGAGTTCACGGCGAGCTCCTCCACCGTTTCCCCCTGGCCCCGTGGTTTGCTTCTCGCCATAGATGCCATCCCCATGAGCTCCGAAGCTCGTCGGCGCCATGCTCTGTCGCCGTCGTGGTTACGGACACCGTAGCTTGCACCTGAGCTCGTCATCATGCTCGGGTTGCTCCCAGAACTCGAACTCAGCCGCTAGCTCGCCTTGCCGTGCACCGCAGCGTCGTAGCCATCGTTGCCCGAACTCTGGCGCCGCCGCGAGCTCCATTGCGGTGAGCTCCGGCCACCCCAGCTAGAGCTGTTGCCACCCCTGGATGCGCGCGAAGCCCAGCAACCCATAGCCGCAAACCACGCCCGAAACCATCCCCTGTAGCGCTTTCCCGTGGTGTTCCCGTCGTCGGATGTGGTCACCGCCGGCGAAACTCCGACGGGCTGACATGGCAACGTCTTTAGCAGCTAAACACGCTAATTAACCCCACTCCCTGGACACTGACAGTGGGCCCTGCTGCCTAATTAAACTGCTATTAGTTTTAAGTTAGTTTAGTTAACAAAACCAGCGGACCCACGCGTCAGGGTTGACTGGCTGACGGAAAGTTGACCGGACCCACCTGTCTGTGGGACTAACCAGCCTGAGTCACTGACATGTAGGACCCACGCATCAGGTTTGACCTGGCTCAACCTTGCTGACTGCTGACATCACAGTGACGTCATGCTGACGCAATAAGTCATTTTCTGGATTTGTTTTATTTCTAATAACCAGGAAAATCCAGAAAATGATTTAAACTTCTAAAAATCAAATAAAATCAACCGTAACTCCAAATGAAATAATTTATATATGGAAAATGATCAGAAAAATCCAATCTATCCATCTGTACTAATTTCATGCATGATAGAACAACTTATGACTACTGTTTAATATAATCATATGAATGGCATTTAAATAACCACATGTGGAGTTTGAATTTGAATCTTGGATTCAAACCAACTTCATTTAATTTGTTTGTTGTTGCATTAGCCCAACACACTCATTTTGCCATGTCATGATCATGCATCATATTATGCATTGCATTTGATTGTGTTTCTTCTTTGTTTGTCGGTGCTTGTCCCCTCTTAGTAGACGTGTACCGACGATATGATCGATGACACCGATGAAGAACTATACTATCTTCAGAAGTGCCAGGCAAGCAAAACCCCCTTGTTCATTCTGATAAAATCCCACTCTCTCGCTCCTGGTCTCTTTTACTGGATTAGGACAACAATGATTCATCTGTTACTTGCTGCGGTAGCTGAACCCCTTTATCCTTTGCATGACCTGTCATTGCCACAGTAAATAGATGAAACCCACTAGCATGAGTAGGAGTGGTTTGAGCCCTGATGTGCCTACTCATTCATGCTTGTTTGTCATGCCTGCTACTGCTTAGAGTTGAGTCAGGTCTGACTCATCAGGGATGAATCGGAGGTGTGTGAACATGTCCTACTATTGAGATCTAACTGTGTGAACACGATTTGGTAAAGGTAGCGTTGAGAGGCCATGTAGGAGTACATGGTGGGTTGTCTCATTGCAGCCGTCCTCAGGAACTGAGTTCTGTGTTTGTGATCCATGAACAGTTATTACCACACATTGGGTTCCGGTAACTCGACCCCTCTCGACTTATTAATCAACATGATCTCTGTCCAGGAGTTGCAACTAGTTTCTGGTGTTTGTAGGTAGTGTTAGTAGTCTACCAAGTGGCACCCGGTACAGGTGGGCTTGGGACAGACTAGGCACAGTGGCACGGTGTACCAAGTGGCACCCGGATGGTGGGCTTGGGAACCCTGCTCACATCATTTGGGGCCGTGGGCGACACCCCGGCCGGATCTCCTTGCGGATGGAACCCGAATAGGCGATAAACCTGGACGAGAGACTTGTGTGGTTAGTCAGGTCGTGGCCGACACCCTCGCTGGGCTTCCGCTTGAAGGTTGCCGAGTACATGTCGTGTAAACGGCGGTAAGTGGTGAGAGCGTGTGTGAAGAAGTACACCCCTGCAGGGTTAACATTATCTATTCGAATAGCCGTGTCCGCGGTAAAGGACTTATGGGTTGCCTGTACAGTTCATAGACAAGTGAAAGTGGATACTCTAAAATGCGCAAGATAAGCGTGAGTGCTATGGATGGCGTTCTCGTAGGGAGACGGGAGCGGATCCATAGTGGTGTATTGATATGGTGAATATGTGGACTCATGTGCGCCACCTCAAAAGAGTTACTTGCAGTCGTAGTTCAGGTTAGCCACCGAGTCAAAGCTGGCTTGCTGCAGTTAAACCCCACCACCCCTTTGTTGATAATGATGCATATGTAGATAGATCTGATGTAAGTCTTGTTGGGTACATTTGTACTCACGTTTGCCTATTTTATGTTTTTGCAGAGAGACTTCAGTCTCGCTAGTAGTTCCATGTGGACTTCGACGTTTAGCTTGTTACCTCAGCTATGATCTTGTGCCCTCGGCAGGATCTGGTAGTTAGTCAGGCTTCTTAGCCTTTTTCATTTGTAGATGTCTGTACTCAGACATGTTAAGCTTCCGTTTGTGCTTTGACTTGTATGCTCTGAATGCTGGGTCGAGAGACCCATGTTTGTAATATCTCGCTCCTCGGAGCCTATTGAATAAAATGCTTGAGTTGTAGAGTCATGTTGTGATGCCATGTTGTATTTGCACATATCAAGCATATTGTGTGTATGTTATTGAAATGCTTGGTATGTGTGGGATCTGACTATCTAGTTGTTTATCCTTAGTAGCCTCTCTTACCGGGAAATGTCTCCTAGTGTTTCCGCTGAGCCATGGTAGCTTGCTACTGCTCCGGAACACTTAGGCTGGCCGGCATGTGTCCTTCTTCGTTCTTGTGTCTGTTCCCTCGGGGAAATGTCACGCGATGAATTCCGGAGTCCTGTTAGCCCGCTACAGCCCGGTTCACCGGAGTCCTGCTAGCCCAGTGCTACAGCCTGGATTCACTCGCTGATGACCGACACGTTCGTTGTTGGGTCATGTATGCCTGTCCCTGTAAGTTAGTGCCACTCTGGGTTCACGACTAGCCATGTCAGCCCGGGTTCTTTGTCATATGGATGCTAGCGGCACTATCATATATGTGAGCCAAAAGGCGCAAACGGTCCCGGGCCAGGTAAGGTGGCACCTGTGGGAATACCGTGCGTGAGGCCGCAAAGTGATATGATGTGTTACATGCTAGATCGGTGTGACTTAGGATCGGGGTCCTGACAATGTATTTCCTCGAGTTGTTGTGCTAACAATGTAGAGGAAACCCAAACTCCATGGAACAAGATGTGGTCTTGAACGGTGATTCAAGGAATCCTACATCATCATCTATTGCTTTTTACCTTATGGCTAAGGCTTCAAAGTTATCTCGTACTTTGAACCCAAAAATGTTGCTTGATGATGATGTTAATGCTAATAATGATGAGGATACTGATGAAGAAAGTGATAATGTTGCATCCTTCAAAATTAAGTGGGAAATGGTTTTTAAAGCTCTTCATAAAAATAAAATTGCTCATTCCAACGTCATGGAAATCATGTCCATTTCCATTGAGGCCAAGAAATATATTGAGGAGTTGGAATCTCATCTCGAGGAGCATGATGTCACCATTGAGAAAATGGAAGGTCATGAGCGTGATTACGCTAACAAGATTACGGACGTATCCCAAGCTCTTGAACTTGAACAGACCACCAAGGAATCTTTTGACGAGACTTTTGCTCTAGAATTATCTAGAGTAAAGGAATCTCAAGATAGAGCTCTTGAGGTGGCCAATGGTTTTGAAACTAAAAATGAGAAGCTTGAAGTTGCGCATGCTAAACTCCTTGAGGACATTGGGTACCTCCAAAATGGCTCAAGGGTCATTAAGAGTGAGCTCATCAAACTCATCGAGTCTCATGCTCAACTTAAAGCTTCATATTCAAAAGTGCTTGCAAAGTTGCCTTCTCCTATTGTTGTTAATGATGATGCTAGTGCTACTAACTCTATTTCTTGTGAAGCATCCATTTTGAAGGAGAATGTTGATCTAAGGGCTCAACTTGCGTTGCTATCTAGCAATTATGGGAAATTGGAAGAAAGTCATGAAAGCTCACAAGCTCTCACGATGATCTTCTAGTATCCCATAATGTGCTAAAGATAGCTCATGAGGCTATGATGACTAAGGTAACATCTAGTGAGCCTCATGTGGATACTAGCACTATTTTATGTCTAAATGCTATATTGCCACGTGCTAATCCTCGTAGTTCATCCACTCATAATGTTGCTACATTTTGTGTTGAATTACTTTCCTTGCCTCGTTGCTCTAACATTGAAGCTTATACATCCTCTAGTACTTTTGTTGAGACTAACCATGTAAAGGAAATCAAATAGCTCAAGTCCCAAGTCACTTCTTTGAAGATTGACTTGCAAAAGTGTCATGAAGGAAATCCACACTCAACAATATTTTGAGTGTGCAAAAATCCCCCAATGACAAAGGTGGACTTGGATTCAACTCCAATAAGAAGAAGAACTCCAAGAGCAACAAGAAGAATGGCCAAAAACATGTCAAGAATTCGTCGAAGTATGTTAGCTTCATGTAAAAAATTAAAGGGCATCATGTTTGATCTTGCCTGTCGGCGTTCTGGGAACCAGGGTACCCAGACCTGCCTGCCTGCGGCCCATGGCATGGCTCCATCGATAGCCTGGTACGACCCATCTACAACACCAACAAGACAAGACCATCATGAGGGGCCAAGCCTCGCGAGGTGGGCGACATCAAGACCTCGGGAGGAGCGGCCTCCCCAGGCTTCCTCCTGAGGAGCGTAGATTTCTATGCGAGCGTTCAACCTCATGAGGCAGTGGTGACGCAAGCCATGACGACCAAGGCCAGGCTGTCACACCCAATATGCGATACTATCCTAAAGAGACTCGAAGGTCCCACCAAGGATAGAACCTCATATTGAGACGCTTTTGCAAGGTGGATATCATTACATCAACATTACATAATAGATGGGGATACATACAAGGCAACCAATGCCACATGAATACAACATCACAATACATAAGAGCAACATCCGACTACGGATGAAACACAAATAGAAACTCAAATGACATCCACCCTGCTAGCCCAGGCTGCCGACCTCGAACCTATCCCCTGATGAAGAAGAAGCAGAAGACGAACTTCAAAATAAGTAAACATCGCTCTCGCGTCATGATCATCACAATATCTGTACCTACAATTATTGTTGTAGTAATCTGTGAGCCACAAGGACTCAGCAATCCCATTACCATGGGTATCAAGACTAGCAAAGCTTAAAGGGAAAGGAAGGGGTAAGGTGGTGAGGTTGCAGCAGCGACTAAGCATGATATGGTGGCTAACATACGCAAATAAGAGCGAGAAGAGAAGCAACAGAACGGTCGTGAAGCTAGCAATAATCAAGAGGTGATCCTGAACTCCTACTTATGGTAAACATAACCCAAAACCATGTTCACTTCCCGGACTCCGCCGAAAAGAGACCATCACGGCTACACACACGGTTGATGTGTTTTAATTAAGTCAAGTGTCAAGTTATCTACAACCAGACATTAACAAATTCCTATCTGCCACATAACCGTGGGCACGGCTTTCGAAAGATAATACCCTGCAGGGTTGTCCAAACTTAGCCCATCACAAGCTCTCACGGTCAATGAAGGATATTCCTTCTCCCAGGAAGACCCAATCAATCTCGGAATCTCGGTTTACAAGAGATTTCGACAATGGTAAAACAAGACCAGAAAAGCCGCCCGATGTGCCGACAAATCCCGATAGGAGCTGCACATATCTCGTTCTCAGGGCACACCGGATAAGTGAAGCGTACAGGTACCAACGTAACCTAAGTTGCCAAGTGATGGTCCCGCATGATGCTCTAGTTTGGACCAACACTCGGAGGAGCACTGGCCCGGGGGGTAAATAAAGATGACCCTCGGGCTCTGGAAACCCAAGGGAAAAAGGCTAGGTGACGCAAATGTTAAAACCAAGGTTGGGCCTTGCTGGAGGAGTTTTATTCAAAGCAAACTGTCAAGGGGGTCCCATAAATCACCCAACCGCGTAAGGAATGCAACATCAAGGAACATAACACCAGTATGACAGAAACTAGGGCGGCAAGAGTGGAACAAAACACCAGGAATAAGGCCGAGTCTTCCACCCTTTCCCAATTATATAGATGCATTAGTTAAATAAGATATATTGTGATATCCCAACATAATCATGTCCATCATGGAGCAATCTTCAAATTCACCTGCAACTAACAACGCTATAAGAGGGGCTGAGCAAAAGCGGTAACATAGCCAAACAACGGTTTGCTAGGAAGGGTGAAAAGGTTAGAGGCTGACATGGCAATTTGGAAGGCTTGAAGAGCAAATGATAGGTAGCACAACAAAGCATAGAACGAAGCAACTAGCATAGCAATGATAGTAGTGAGATCCAGGGTGACGGTCATATTGCCTGAAATCCCGGTACGAAGAAGAATGAGTCCATGAAGAAGACAAACAAACATAGTCGAACGAATCCTCACAACTCGGGAACGAAACCGAAGCTAACGAGAGAAGCAAACCAGAAAGAAGCAAACAACATGGTAAACAAACATCACATAAACATGGCATGATGCACAATCATGTATGATGCATGTCCGGTTTAAAGAGGCATGGCATGTCAAAGTGCACAAACAATACTACATATTAAGTGGATGCTCAATATGCCATGAGTTGCATATCGACGAAACACCACATTCAAGTTATTTAGTTCACTCTTGTTTATGTACCCAACAATATTAAATGTTGCTAAACATGGCAAGAGGTGTAACATAATAAAACTACCTATCTAGGCAAGTTTAAATGAGGCCGGAACAACAAACAACAATTCCGGAAAATCCTCATGTCCATATTTTGAATTTGGTACTGTTCTGCCCTAAAACATATTTTAAGGTTGTTAAACAGGAAAATAAAGTGGACCATGTTAAACTAGGGATTTTTCCACCCCATTTACATATAAAGTTTATTAAATTTGGAGCTACGATTATTTAGTTATAAAATAAATCATTTTAACATGGCATTTATGCAAAATTAAAGAAACAGCAAGTTTAAACATATTTAACATGGATGAAAGTGGCAAATTATTAATCTAAAAAAAATTCTATGCATTTTACATATATAAATCATTTTAATCCGATGCACGGTTGTTGAGTTATTAAATGCATGAACATGAGGGTGCAATCTATAAAACAGTAAATCACTAGATAAATGACAAAATCGCAGCAGAAGGAAAAAAAATACTATATGGGCCGAATCTGGCTGCACTGCTGGGCTAACAAAGAGGCGGGTTGTGGGCGCTCACCCATGGGCCAAGCCCAAGATGGCGAGGAGGGAGAGGCTTCGGCTGGCGGCTTCCGCTAGGCCTTGGAGGCTGCTAGCCCAGGTGTTGTCGCGGTCAACGCGTGCCAGCGGATCGAGCGCGAGCAGCGCTACTCGTTCCCCTCGGGTAAAACATGGGCGAGGTCAATGCAGAGAAGGTCGCAGGCAGGTAGCAGCGATGCAGGGAGCGACGACGGCGAACTTGGCGTGCGAGGTGAGGGACTTGGCGGCCCGGCGAGGGCACACAGGTGAAGAGCGTCGGGGTGGCCGGTTCCAGACGTGGGGGTTCAGTTCAGGGCAGCGGTGGACAGAACCAGCGAACGGAGTGGAGCTCCAAGCTTCGGGCGCCATGGACGAGCTCCATGCATCGTTCCTGTAACCAATAGCAAAGAGAGGGCTGGAGAGATTAGGGAGAGCAGGGAGATGAATAAAAGAGAGAGGGGGAGGAAGAAAAGAGAGCGGACGGCCTGGTCGCCGGCAGCTCGAACCGGTGGCCGGACGGCAGGGCACAGATGCCCGAGGAGTTCCTAGACAAGGGCTCGGGCGGCTGCAGGCGCGAGCGAGTGGGAGGCTCGTAGGGCCTCGGGTGCTTGGGAAGGGTGCTGGCGCGGTGAGGAGCTTGGGCAGGGGAAGGCATCCATGCTGATCGGGAGGAGCTCGGGCGCAGAGACAGAGCGTCGGGCTCCAGATCGATGGGAGGAAGGGGCGGCCTTGGGGGCTGGTTGTAGGAGGGATGTGGTTGGCTGGTTGGATCGATGGAGGGATTGGGTGGATCGGGATGGATCCCGAGGAAGGAGAGGAGTGGATGACTGGTGGCGGCGCCATGGGACAAGGGGCTAGATTTTAGGGTTGCTGCCTAGGGGATTGGTCTATATATATAGCACTGGATTTTGGTTAGGGGCTATTTCGTCCCTCCGATCGAAATCGGACGGCAGGGAAAAATAGGCTAGGGAGTCTGATAAATAAAACGAAGATATTTTACGGATTTTTGGGGATGATTTGAACCCATCGGTAATGAAAGCCTGGTTCAGATTCGGGTAAGTTTTTAGACTAGGTTGCGGAGGTGGTCGGTGGCTGTGCAGAGAGGCTCAAACGGTCGAACAACAAATGAATGGTTGGTCTAGAAATGGATAACAAAGGCAAGGGGGGAACGCGGCAACTACGAACGGATGCAAGCTTTATGAAAACGATGCCGATGTAATGCGAATGATGACATGAGATGAAATGCATGACATGAACAAAATGCAAAACAAAAGACAAAAACCCAACCACGAAGGAAATAATATATCACATAGCCGGAAATGGCAAGAGTTGGAGTTACGAATATGGAAAGTTGTATCTGGGGTGTTACAACACTCCACCACTATGAGAGGATCTCGTCCCGAGATCTAGGATGGCACCGGAGGGAAAAGGAAGAGGAAGATAAGAGGTAAAACTAAGTTGCTTCTTCGACCAATGAGTGAAACCACGAACCATGAGAGGTTGAACAAATTGAAAGAAACAAAACAACGGAGTTGACCAAGATTGCAAACAGTCCGTTGGAGAAGAGGAACATGGAATATGATGAGAACCAAGATCTTAGGGGGCAAGGTAGATTTTGAAGCCACTCCGGTTAAAATTAGCTGGACAAGGAATAAGAATAAAGAATTCGGGCAGCACTCTAACTAAAAGAAGAAGGAAAAACTTGATAAGATGAAAAGCACTTGAAGAGATGACACAACACTCTGGTTAAATGGATAAGCATGAAAAGAACACGATCCTCACAATTTGAGATGATGAGTGAAGAGAGCAACATCACCATGCTTCCGGAAGAAAGAATAGAATATAGATCGTTGAAATAAAAGAATGGGGAAGGAAATGCCAACTTCTGCCACAAATGAACTTGGAAAGCATCCTTGCAAAGTAGGATTTAATGGAGGTGTTGGAAAATCAACAACGAAAAGCACAAGCTTGTTGTGGGCTTATGGAAAACATCTCAAAATTATGAGGTGACAACCGGCCACTAACGAAAACAATTGCTTGCTTGAGATCAACGAAGAGATGAAAAACCTCTTTCACCAAGAAGGATACAGAGAAAGCTTGGATCATTGATAAGCACCACAAATAGCAACATTCCTTAGGGAAGGCTTTAGGTGAAATCTATACCAAGATAACTCCAAAGAAGAAATTGATCGATTTAAAATACCTCATTCTTGACAACATGTGAATCGTGAAACCTGAATGGAAATTGCCAAGAATGATATAACACCATCTCAAAAGATAAGGTAGGAGAATTGCACTTTGGAATGCAAGATGAAGAATGCTTGAATGCCTCAAAACATAACATGTGTTGGGCACCATGTTTATTTTTTAGTATAGCTTGGCGGGTCATAACTTTGAGCGAAATCTTGAAGAACAATTGAGGAATGAAAAGAATCCTTGATGAACCATCATGTAGAGCCTGCATGAAGAACTCCGGTAATAAAAGGATGATAAAAAGAGAGAGAGGTTGAAAACACAAGGTGAATCTTTGCAATAATTTAGGTGGAGCTTCGCGATGAAATAACCGAGAGAACTTAGAACTCCGGAAAGAAAAGATGAACACTAGAACCGAGAATTACTTCATCATGAACAATCTCCGGAAGAGAAGAATTGAATCACCTCGAGGAAATAAGAATAAGATTTATTGTATGTTTATCCTTCATCAAATTAAATTGATGACAAGCAATGGATTTGGCATACTACTTATTCTCATATAAAGGATTAAGAGGGATATAGTGTAAACTTGAGAAGGTATTGATGGAACCACCGGTGGGATTTGGAAACAGCGAATATTTGATATGATAACGAAGGAAGTAAAATCTTGGATGAACCACCATAAGAATTGAAAATGAAAGTAGCAAAGGCACAATTCACTGGGAAGAATGGGAAAACAAATGAAGACACTTGAGGGGATTTAGATACATGAGAACGAAGAGATCATGAACTGATTAGAGGATATTTGAACGATTCACCGGTAAGAGTTGGAGAACGATAGCTACATGCTGAGAATGAAGAATTCTGAGATGATGGGCTCCGGAGAATCAAACTGAAAAGAATCCTGAATTGCTCTTGATCGGTGAAAAGAATTCCCATAATCGAAAACAATTATGAGAGGATGGCATCAAACTTGAACTACGAATCTTCAAGAGAACGGATCAAGATTTGAGGGAAACACTTCTTCGGTATTCAAAATCCGAGAATGACGACGAGAAACCACCATGAATTGTTGAGATACTCCGGGATGAAAATTAGAAAGGTTGAACCAACAACGAAAAGCATTTGAAAGCGATCTTGGAGAAGGAATATGACTCATGATAATTCATTCTTACGTCAAACTTCGAACAGAATTTGGGAATAGCTCCGGGAAATTTAGAAGAGTCAGGTAAGATCCTGGGAAAAGACCTGTGGGTTAGGGCCCACTTGAAAGAAAACACTGTTGGAAATGATTTTAAAGAGAAATTGCATCGGTTGAATTAAATGGATTGAATGAGATAACAATCTCCAAATAGCTTGAACGTATTAAGAATGGAAACACAACTCTTCTGAGATATCTTCAATACTCCAGAACAAATGAATAGCAAGAGGTGAGTGATTGAGAGGTGCACCGGCAAGAGAAAGCATTTGACACGAGCAAAGGATATGATCGAGAAAGCTTGAATTGAATCCACCGGAGAAGAAAAAAAAATGAAGAATGTCCACCAAGACGAGAATTCACCGGTTGAAACAATTGACGAAAGACTGAAGAGGCTCCACACAAATGAAATTGTTGCTCGAAACAGACTCAGGATCCAAGAAAAAGAGGGTGGGAGGGCGGGAAAACAAAGGCAACTTGGGGAAGATGGAACAAAAACCGTTGAGAAAACATAGAATTGATCTTGCGGATGATGAAAATGATCGGATCCACTTGAAGAGAAGCACACCGGTTGGAAAAGAGTTGACATGACAACCTCAGTGATCAAGAAGCATTAGTACTCCCATAGAAATATGAGAACATCATTTAGAAAAGGTATGGAATCAACACTTGACATTGAAGCAACTCGAATACCACAAATAAAACAAAACAAAGGATTTGGCCTGCAGAATAAGCCAGAACAAACATATGATAGAGATTTCGTCCGAAGTTTTCATGGTGGGGCCCTCACGGGCTCGATCATACGACACCATCATGTACAAGGCAGTGCGCATGACATACGAAGTGTCCCCGCACCAGCATAGCCAAGGGCTCTTTAAGACACAACGAGACCACTGTAAAAACGACCGTGGATAGGCGAACCAGCATAGCCAAGGGCTCTTTAAGACACAACGAGACCATTGTAAAAACGACCATGGATAGGCAAACCAGCATAGCCAAGGGCTCTTTAAGACACAACGAGACCATTGTAAAAACGACCGTGGATAGGCGGACCACTAGACGTCGAACCCCAATCTCATATCATGCATCTGTCGGAAAGATATTCTAGGAGCTACTTGAATTCCCACCTATAAACTCCTGAAACTTTCTGGTTATGCAATATGGTGTTGGGGATACAGGGGAAGCAATATATATCTGACCCAAAACTAACAATCCCTACATCCAAGCTGTATCCATCTGTCAACACATAACCAAGAAACCTTTGGAAATCGTGTACCTCAACCTTCGAAAAGCATCCGTTATACGAGCTATGGCAATACTCCCGAACTCCCCAGTACTGGGTGGCGTCGAGGTTATCTCACCAACAACTTCAGAATAGAGATTTTCGATGTCGGCAAAACTTAGGTATTCCAGAACTGCAACGATAAAATTGTGACGACAACACCTCGGAGCTCAACTCCCCGGGACACTTCCACAACCCCTAAATGTCAGGAGGCACCAAGAACAATGTTCTCGTCACAACAATATCGGAACGATCCCAAGATAACCACGTGATCCTAAAAAAAATTAGTGAAATATTGAGGAGAGGAAAGACAAAACATCTACGTCGAGAGTCCTCACCAGAGCGACGAAGTGGGCTGAGGAGTAAAAATAATCCTACTCTCCATTATATATAATCCTAAGACTCAAAATAGTTTTCTTCTAGACTCAATAATGGCCAACAATCAAGGGGGATCCTATGGTCAGTCGAGGCTCTGATACCAACTTCTCGCGCCCAAGATGCGACCCTATACTAAAGGAACTCGAAGGTCCCACCAAGGATAGAAGTGCATCTTGAAGACGCTTTTGCAAGGTGGATATCATTACATCAAAATTACATAATAGATAGGGATACATACATAAGGCATACAATGCCACAGGAATACAACAATGCATCATACATAAGATCAACATCCGACTACAGATGAAACACAAACAAAAGCTCAAATGACATCCACCCTGCTAGCCCAGGCTGCCGACCTGGAACCTATCCTCTGATCGAAGAAGAAGCAGAAGAAGAACTCCAAAATAAGAAAGCATCGCTCTCGCATCATAATCATGACATAACCTGCATCTGCAACTATTTTTGTAGTAATCTGTGAGCAATGAGGACTCAGCAATCCCATTACCATGGGTAACAAGACTAGCAAAGCTTAATGGGTATGGAAAGGATAAGTGGTGAGGTTGCAGCAGCGACTAAGCATAATATGGTGGCTAACATACGCAAATAAGAGCGAGAAGAGAAGCAACGGAACGGTCGTGAAGCTAGCAATGATCAATAGGTGATCCTGAACTCCTACTTACGTTAAACATAACCCAAAACGGTGTTCACTTCCCGGACTCCGCCGAAAAGAGACCATCACGGCTACACACACGGTTGATGCGTTTTAATTAAGTCAAGTGTCAAGTTATCTACAACCGGACATTAACAAATTCCCATCTGCCACATAACCGCGGGCACCACTTTCGAAAGTTTATACCCTGCGGGGGTGTCCCAACTTAGCCCATCACAAGCTCTCACGGTCAACGAAGGATATTCCTTCTCCCAGGAAGACCCGATCAGTCTCGGAATCCCGGTTTACAAGACATTTCGACAATGGTAAAACAAGACCAGCAAAGCCGCCTGATGTGCCGACAAATCCCGATAGGAGCTGCACATATCTCGTTCTCAGGGCACACCAGATAAGCGAAGCGTACAGGTACCAACGTCACCCAAGTAGCCAAGGGACGGTCCCGCACGGTGCTCTAGTTTGGGCCAACACTCGGAGGAGCACTGGCCCGGGGGGTAAATAAAGATGACCCTCGGGCTCCGGAAACCCAAGGGAAAAAGGCTAGGTGACGCAAATGGTAAAACCAAGGCTGGGCCTTGCTGGAGGAGTTTTATTCAAAGCAAACTGTCAAGGGGTTCCCATAAATCACCCAACCGCGTAAGGAACGCAAAATCAATGAACATAACACTGGTATGAAGGAAAGTAGAGCGGCAAGAGTGGAACAAAACACCAGGCATAAGGCCGAGTCTTCCACCCTTTACCAAGTATATAGATGCATTAATTAAATAAGAGATATTGTGATATCCCAACATAATCCTGTCCATCATGGAGCAATCTTCAACTTCACCTGTAACTAACAACGCTATAAGAGGGGCTGAGCAAAAGCGGTAATATAGCCAAACAACGGTTTTCTAGGTAGGGTGAAAAGGTTAGAGGCTGACATGGCAATTTGAGAGGCTTGAAGAGAAAATGATAGGTAGCACAGCAAAGCGATAGAACGAAGCAACTAGCATAGCAATGATAGTAGTGAGATCGAGGGTGACGGTCATCTTACCTGAAATCCCGCTACAAAGAAGAACGACTCCATGAAGAAGACAAATGAACGTAGTCGACCGAATTCTCACAACTACAGAACGAAAGCGAAGCTAACGAGAGAAGCAAACTGAAAAGAAGCAAACAACATGGTAAACAAACATCACATAAACATGGCATGATGCATGTCCGGTTTAAAGAGGCATGGCATGGCAAAGTGCACAAACAATACTACATATTAAGTAGATGCTCAATATGCAACGAGTTGCATATCGATGAAACAACACATTCAAGTTATTTAGTTCGCTCTTGTTTATGTACCCAACAATATTAAATGTTGTTAAACATGGCAAGAGGTGTAACATAATAAAACTACCTATCTAGGCAAGTTTAAATGAGGACGGAACAACAAAGAACAATTCCGGAAAATCCTCATGTCCATATTTTGAATTTGGTACTGTTCTGCCCTAAAACATATATTAAGGTTGCTAAACAGGAAAATAAAGTGGACCATGTTAAACTAGGCATTTTTCCACCCCATTTACATATAAAGTTTATTAAATTTGGAGCTAGGGTTATTTAGTTATAAAATAAATCATTTTAACATGGCGTTTATGCAAAATTAAACAAACATCAAGTTTAAACATGTTTAACATGGATGAAAGTGGCAAATTATTAATCTACACAAAATTCTAATCATTTTACATATATAAATCATTTTAATCCGATGCACGGTGGTTGAGTTATTAAATGCATGAACATGAGGGTGCAATCTGTAAAATAGTAAATCACTAGATAAATGACAAAATAGCAGCAACAGGAAAAAAATACTGTATGGGCCAAATTTGGCTGCACTGCTGGGCTAACAGAGAGGAGGGTTGTGGGCGATCACCCATGGGCCAAGCCCAAGATGGCGAGGAGGGAGAGGCTTCGGTTGGCGGCTTCGGCTGGGCCTTCGAGGCTGCTGGCCCAGGTGTTGTCGCGGTCAACGCGTGCCAGCGAATCAAGCGCGAGCTGCGCTGCTCATTCCCCTGCTGCAAAACAAGGGCGAGGTCAAAGCAGGGGAGGTCGCAGGCAGGCAGCGGCGATGCAGGGAGCGACGACGGCGAACTTGGCGCGCGAGGTGAGGGACTTGGCAGCCCGGCGAGGGCACGCAGGTGAAGGGCGTCGGGGTGGCCGGTTCCAGACGTGGGGGTTCAGTTCAGGGTAGCGGTGGACGGAACGAGCGAACGGAGCAGAGCTCCAAGCTTCGGGCGCCATGGACGAGCTCCATGCGTCGTTCCTATAACCCACAGCAGAGAGAGGGTTGGAGAGATTAGGGAGAGTAGGGAGATGAATAAAAGAGAGAGGGGGAGGAAGAAAGGAGAGTGGGACGGCCTGGTCACCGACAGCTCGAACCGGTGGCCGGACGGCGGGGCACGGATTCCAGAGGAGCTCCTAGACAGTGGCTCGGGCGGCTGCAGGCGCGAGCGAGCGGGAGGCTCACAGGGCCTCGGGCGCTCGGGAACGGTGCTGGCGCGGTAAGGAGCTTGGGCAGGGGAAGGCATCCATGGGGATCGGGAGGAGCTCGGGTGCAGAGAGAGAGCGTCGGGCTCCAGATCGATGCGAGGAAGGGGCGGCCTTGGGGGCTGGTTGTAGGAGGGAGGTCGTTGGTTGGTTGGATCGATGGAGGGATTGGGTGGATCGGGATGGATCCCGAGGAAGGAGAGGAGTGGATGACTGGCGGCAGTGCGATGGGACAAGGGGCTAGATTTTAGGGTTGCTGCCTAGGGGATTGGTTTATATATATAGCACTGGATTTTGGTTAGGGCCTATTTCGTCCCTCTGATCGAAATCGGACGGTCGGGAAAAATAGGCTAGGGAGTCTGATAAATAAAACGAAGATATTTTATGGATTTTTGGGGATGATCTGAACCCATCGGTAATGAAAGCCCGGTTCGGATTCGGGTAAGTTTTCGGACTAGGTTGCGGAGGTGGTCGGTGGCTGTGCAGAGAGGCTCAAACGGTCGGACAACAAATGAACGGTTGGTCTAGAAAGGGATAACAAAGGCAAGGGGGGAACGCGGCAACTACGAACGGATGCAAGGTTTATGAAAATGATGCCGATGCAATGCGAATGATGACATGAGATGAAATGCATGACATGAACAAAATGCAAAACAAAAGACAAAAACCCAACCACGAAGGAAATAATATATCACATAGCCAGAAATGGCAAGAGTTGGAGTTACGAATATGGAAAGTTGTATCTGGGGCGTTACACGGGATCAAGGCGAAGAAGATAGGTGAAGACACGCCAGAACACCCACCCACGGAGGTCACGGCTCTTCTCTTTGACAAGTTGGCACGCCCTCATGGCCCTACCTTCGAGGCAGGTCACGACTTGGGTGAAGAAGCGGAGGAAGTCGGTATCATCAGCTTCGTACGGGCTGGCGATGCTCTCATCGCAAATGGTGTCTAGGGCCCAGTTGGTCCTGACCCTAAGGTCCTCGAGCATCGAGGAGCGCTCACGCTGCAGCGTCCAGCGGTAGCCCGCCTCGTCCGAGGCTCTCTCCATGCGGGATGTGACACCCGCGACTTGCTGATGAAGTGAAGAAAGCTCAGCCCCAGCGGAGGCCCGGGCCTCCTCGGCGGCCTTCTCACATCGCTCTATCGCGGCCAGCTGTAGGACCATGAAGTATGTCTAGAGGGGGGGGGTGATTAGACTACTTGACCAATTAAAAACTTAACCTTTTCCCAATTTTAGAGTTTGGCAGATTTTAGTTATCTTAGGACAAGTCAAGCAATCATCACACAATTCAATCAAGCATGCAAAGAGTATATATGCAGCGGAAATTAAAGCATGCAACTTGCAAGAAAGTAAAGGGAAGGGTTTGGAGGATTCAAACGCAGTTGGAGACACAGATGTTTTTGGCGTGGTTCCGATAGGTGGTGCTATTGTACGTCCATGTTGATGGAGACTTCAACCCACGAAGGGTAACGGTTGTGCGAGTCCACGGAGGGCTCCACCCAAGAAGGGTCCACGAAGAAGCAACCTTGTCTATCCCACCATGGCTGTCGCCCACGAAGGACTTGCCTCACTAGCGGTAGATCTTCACGAAGTAGGCGATCTCCTTGCCCTTACAAACTCCTTGGTTCAACTCCACAATCTTGTCGGAGGCTCCCACGTGACAGCTAGCCAATCTAGGAGACACCACTCTCCAAGAAGTAACAAATGGTGCGTTGATGATGAACTCCTTGCTCTTGTGCTTCAAATGATAGTCTCCCCAACACTCAACTCTCTCTCATAGGATTTGGATCTGGTGGAAAGAAGATTTGAGTGGAAAGCAACTCGGGGAAGGCTAGAGATCAAGATTCATATGGTAGGAATGGAATATCTTGGCCTCAACACATGAGTAGGTGGTTCATTCTCAGAAATGGTAATTTGGAAGTGTAGGTTTAGTCTGATGGCTCTCTCCACGAATGAAGAGGAGGTGGAGGGGTATATATAGCCTCCACACAAAATCTAACCATTACACAAAATTTACCAAACTCGGTGGGACCGATTCAACAGACTCGGTCGGACCAATTTAGTAAACCTAGTGACCGTTAGTGATTTTCGGTGGGACTGACATACAACTCGGTGAGACCGATATGGTTAGGGTTAGGGCATAACGTAATCTCGGTAAGACCGATTACACAAACTCGGTGAGACCGATTTTGGTAATTAGCTAACCAGAGAGTTGGTCAGGTAAACTCGGTGGGACCGATTTTCTCTTTTTGGTGAGACTGAAATGTTACAAAAGGGAAACAGAGAGTTTACATGGCAATCGCGGTGGAACCGATCGCTCACTTCGGTTTGACCGAAACGTTACGAAGGGAAACAGAGAGATTACAATCCCATCTCGGTGAGACCGAGATCCCTATCGGTAGAACCGATTTGCCTAGGGTTTGTGGCAGTGGCTATGACATTTGAACTCGGTGGCGCCGGATAGGAAGAATCGGTGTGACCGATTTTGGCTTTGGGTTTAGGTCATTTGTGGATGTGAGAAAGTAGCTGAGGGTTTTGGAGCATATCACAATAAGAACATGAAGCAAGAGGCTCATTAAGCAAAACCTCATCCCTCCTTGATAGTATTGGCTTTTCCTATAGACTCAATGTGATCTTGGATCGTTAAAATATAAAATGAAGAGTCTTGAGCTAATGAGCTTGAGCCAATCCTTTGTCCTTAGTATTTTGAGGGATCCACTTTCATCATCCATGCCATGCCATTCATTAAGCTTTCCTGAAATATTAGTCTTGGAATAGCATTAGCTCAATGAGCTATTTGTTGTTATGAATTACCAAAACCACCTAGGGATAGTTGCACTTTCAATCTCCCCCTTTTTGGTAATTGATGACAACATATAGATCAAAGCTTCGACAAATGATAATAAGATTGAAAAACATCGTCGCTTTGAGAAGTATGTGATAAGCAAGAGCTCCCACTAAATTTGTGCATAGTTTAAGATTTGCTTTGGACTGCAAATGCACAAGGAATTAGGCTTATGGGTTACTCTTCCATGTCACATACATCTTGGTGGAGCGCTCAAAATGATAAAGATTGAATACATGCACTCATCACCACGCAAAGTGAATGATCACATATGACAGATAGGATAATATCATCAAACATGCATAAGTGTAGCTTATGATCAAAGACATGATCATCAATGTCTCACAAGAATAGCATAGTATCTTAAGCAATCAAAAGCAAACAAGTTTAAAACCACCCAAAAGCAAGAGAGAACAAAAGCAACACTCTCTCTCTCGAAGCCTATGATCTATACATTTTTCTCCCCCTTTGGCAACAAGTTACCAAAAAGTTCATAGAAAATGCATAGTGCTAGATCGACTCTCACGCTTGATCTTCAGTTGGTGGTGTAGATATGGCTCCATGGACGAAGGCTTCAGTTGAAGTAGAGGGAGCTGGATGTGTTGATGCTGGAGCTGGTTGCACTGGAGCTGTGGCTGGTGCAGATGATGTTGCTCTAGTGTCTGTCACTGGCACTGCAGCTGACCTCTGAGCTCTAGGCACTCTAGCAAATACATTAGTGGTAGTCTTGCCCTTCCTCTCCTGCATGTCATCCTGCAGCTACTCCACAACTGACCGGATCTTAGTTACCTTGACATCAAGATCATAGAATTTTTGTTCCATGATTCTTTCCAAGCTTTCCTGATTCTGAGTTAAGGTGGCCAACCCCTTCTCAATCCTCAGTGTTGATGCTATCAAGTAACCAAGATACTCTTGCTTGTTCGTCAAGAAATACTCAGATGCCTCCTCTTGAGTTGGCATCTTGGCAGCCTTCTCCTTCCTTGCCTTCTCCTTCTTCTCTTGAGCTTGAACTGATGATGGTTCATCTTCATTCATGAGAACCTCATTATCCTCAAAGTCTGGATAGAGAGGAAAATGTTCCCTATTCAATAGATATTTGCATGTACCCATCTTTGAGTTAATCAACTCCTGAATCTGAGGGGCATATCGACAACTCCTCTTATGATCTGCTGCAGTCCTCTTGATGGTTTCTACTATAAGGCTCATGACCTTGAATTTCTGAGGCACATCTAACAAATGCAACATGTTGATTGCATGCCCTCTGATCATGTTATGGTCACCAGACTTAGGCAATAGAGTGTGCCTTAGGATCCAATTGATTGTAGGCAGACATGACATAAGAAAGTTGACTGATCCAAAAGAGAAAGTCTCTAGGGCTTTGTCTGGGATCTCCTTGTACATATGTGCCATGGTATTATGTCCCATTTTCTTTTTGGCATATACATCCAGCTCATCATCATTTTCCTTTGGGGCATTTATCGGATTTGCCCATTCCTCAACAGTTGACTGGTACCTTGTACATTCAGACATCCAAAATATCCTTCCATCTGAATAGAAGTGTGCAGTGGAGTAGAATTGCATAATGAGTTCATCATTCCAGTTTGTGAGCTTCTGCCCAACAAAATCGGCAACTCCACAAGCAACAAAACTGACTTGAACTCCTGGATAGAGTTCTTCATTCTCCTTCATGTAGGTCCAGTCTTCCCACCTCATATCACACACAATGGGCTTTTTGTCCAACAAGATTGTCTCATAGAAGTCCTGCTGTTCCTTTGTATGGAACCTATAATCAATAGTAGTTCTTCTCCTTGTGGCATATGGATCTGCCATCCTCCATAGCCTCAACCCTGAATCTTTTCTGATGTTCATGTCCTCAGCTACAGGATGGGCATCATTATGGTCTGGTATCTTTGGCTTGAGCTTCCTCAGAACTTGTCCTTCTTCATCTTCCTCCTCAGCAACCTCAGTGTCAGGACCCCGACTCAATGCCACATCGATCTAGCATGTAACACCTCATATCACTTTGCGGCCTCACGCACGGTATTCCCACGGGTGTCGCCTTACCTTTGCCCGGGACCGTTTGCGCCTTTTGGCACACGTATATGACAGTGTCGCTAGCATCCATATGATAAGGAGCCCGGGCTGACATGGCTAGTCATAAACCCAAAGCGGCACAGACTTACAGGGACAGGCATCCATGACCCAGCATCGAACGTGTCGGTCATCAGCGAGTGAATCCAGGCTGTAGCACTGGGCTAGCAGGACTCCGGTGAACCGGGCTGTAGCGGGCTAACAGGACTCCGGTATTCATCACGTGACATTTCCCCGAAGGGACAGACACAGGAACGAAGAAGGACACATGCCGGCCAGCCTAAGTGTTCCGGAGCAGTAGCAAGCTACCATGGCTCAGTGGAAACACTAGGAGACATTTCCCGGTAAGAGAGGCTACTAAAGATAAACAACTAGATAGTCAGATCCCACACATACCAAGCATTTCAATCACACACACAATATGCTCGATATGTGCAAATACAACGAAGCATCACAACATGACTCTACGACACAAGTACTTTATTCATTAGGCTCCGAGGAGCGAGATATTACAAACATGGGTCTCATGACCCAACACTCAGAGCATACAAGTCAAAGCACAAGCGGAAGCTATCATGTCTGAGTACAGACATCTATAAATGAAAAAGGCTGAGAAGCCTGACTATCTATCAGATCCTGCCGAGGGCACAAGATCGTAGCTGAGGTAACAAGCTAAACGTCGAAGTCCACGTGAAACTACTAGCGAGACCGAAGTCTCTCTGCAAAAACATAAAATAGGCAAACGTGAGTACAAATGTACCCAGCAAGACTTACATCAGATCTATCTACATATGCCTCATTATCAACAAAGGGGATGGTGGAGTTTGACTGCAGCAAGCCAGCTTTGACTCAGTGGCTAACCTGAACTACGACTGCAAATAACTTTTGAGGTGGCGCACACGAGTCCACATATTCACCATATCAATACACCACTATGGATCCGCTCCCGTCTCCCTACGAGAACGCCATCCATAGCACTCACGCTTATATTGCGTATTTTAGTGTATCCACTTTCACTTGTCTATGAACTGATATAAGCAACCCAGAAGTCCTTTTCCGCGGACACGGCTATTCGAATAGATGATGTTAACCCTGCAAGGGTGTACTTCTTCATACATGTTTCCACCACTTAGCGTCTGCACACGACATGTGCTCGGCAGACTTCAAGCGAAAGCCGACGTGGGTGTAGACCACGACCTACCTAAACACTCAAGTCTCTAGTCCAGGTTTATCGCCTATTCGGGTTCCATCCATGAGGAGATCCGGCCGGAGTTTCGCTCACAGCCCCAAACGATGTGAACAGGGTTCCCGAGATACCTAACGGGCATCCGGTACACCGTGCCACGTACCTACCGCATCACAGCCCACCCCTACGGTCAGCGCTGTCCACGGCCTCCAGTAAGCTACAAACACCAGAAACTACTTGCAACTCCTGGACAGAGGACAAGGGTGAATAGGAAGTCGAGCGGGGTCATATTTCAGGGCCCAATGTATGGTAGTAACTGAATCATGGATCACAAACACAGAACTCAGTTCCTGAGGACGGCTGCAATGAGACAACCCACCATGTACTCCTACATGGCCTCTCACCGCTACCTTTACCAAATCGTGTTCACACACTTAGCTCACACACAGTAGGACATGTTCACACACCTCTGATTCATCCCCGATGAATCAGACCTGACTCAACTCTAAGCAGTAGCAGGCATGACAAACAAGCATGAATGAGTAGGCACATCAGGGCTCAAACAACTCCTACTCATGCTAGTGGGTTTCATCTAATTACTGTGGAATGACAGGTCATGCAGAGGATAAAGGGGTTCAGCTACCGCAGCAAGTAACAGTTGAATTGTTGTTGTCCTAATGCAGTAAAAGAGAGCAAGAGCGAGAGAGTAGGATTGTGTCGGAATGAACAAGGGGGTTTTGCTTGCCTGGCACTTCTGAAGATAACATTGAGTCTTCATCAGTGTCAACGATCACATCATCGGTATCACGTCTATCGAGAGGGGACCGATACCGGCAACACAGAAGGGAACACAATCAATGCAATGCACAATATGATGCATGATCATGACATGGCCAAATGAATGTGTTTTGAGCTAATGCAACTAGCAACAGATTAAATGAAGTTGGTTTGAATACAAGATTCAAATTCAAACTCCATATGTGATCATTTAAATGCCCTTTATATGATTTGTGCTAAACAGCACCTATAAGTTGTTCTAACATGCATGAAAATGGTACAGATGGATTCCTTGAATTTTTCTGATAATTTTTCATATATAAATTATTTAATTTGGAGTTACGGTTAATTTTCTATGATTTATTGAAGTTTATACAATTTTCTGGAATTATAAATCATTTCCTAATTTATTTAATTCCAGAATACTTTACTGCGTCAGCATGACGTCGGCATGACGTCAGCAAGTCAACAGGGCCGGTCAGGGTCAAACCTGACGTGTGGGGTCCACACGTCAGCGTCACAGGTTAAACGGGGGGGGTTTATTTTAGTTTAATTAAGGATTAGGGCACTAGGGCCCACATGTCAGTGTCAGCAGGGGGGGTAATTAAATTAAAATAAACTAACTAATTAACAGGGGGGCTGGCCCCACCTGTCATCGACCCAGGGGGGGTCAAACCCCTGGTCAACAGGGCCTAACACGCCGGCGGTTCGTCGCCGGTGGCAACAGGCGCGGCGGAGGGCTCGGGTTCGCTCCTCCGGCGTCCAAATGGACGGAGGAGAGCGGCTACGGGGAGCTGGAGCTCACCCGCGCCCGTTTCAGCAAGCAGCAGCAGCTAGGGCGGCCGGAGACGACGGCCCCGAGCTTGGCAGCGGCGGCCGGAGCTCGGGCGTGCTCGGGTTCGGCGTTACACGGCACGGCGAGGTCAGCTGAGGGTCTCTACGGATTACTGGGGTCGTCAGGAGCACTCGAAGGCAATTAGCGTAGGTGGAGGACCCCGGGAGCACGAGGCTCACCGGCCATGGCGGACGGCGGCTTCGGGTGCTTGTGGGGCGGCGGCTACAGGGTGCGCGAGAGAGGGAGAGGTGAGGGGAAACGACGGCAAGCTCACAGGGATGCAGCAGGGTGGCTCAGTGGGCTCGGAGACGCACCGGAGCCGACGAATTTGACGAAGATGGCCGGCGGGTCCGAGGTAGAAGACGACGGCGATGGCGGCGATGCAGGGCTTCCGGAGGGCTGTGGAACGGTGGGGAGGAAGAGGGGGTCGAGGCGGAGCTCCTGGGTGCATCGGCGAGGCTAGGGGTGGCCGGTGGCCATGGGTACGGCGACGATGACGGCGAGCTCCGCTCGGTGCTGTGCGCGGGAGGGAAGCAGAGGAGGGAACGGGGTCCAGGGGAAGAGAGGGGAGGTGCAGGGGGCGAGGGGGAGTGCGTGGCGCCCTCGGGTGCCTCCAGCGGCGAGCGGGTAAGCAGGAGGTGGCCGGAGCGTGCGCGCGCGCGTCGGGCACACGCCCTCCTGCCTACTGGCAGGAGGTTGAAGACGGTGGCGACCGGGGTGGGCTGGGCCGCACAGTGCTGGACCAGCACAGGAGCTGGGCCGGCTCTGGTGGGCTGCACGGGTGAGGCCAGGTAAGTACTGTCCCTTTTAATTTTTCTGTTCTGTTTTCCTTTTTATTTTATATCTTTTGCCACTGTTTTCAATTCCAAAATAATTTCATACAGTGCCAAAACATTCTGAAATATTTTATGTTACCTCTCTGGACTATTCCAAAAGTACATAAAACATTTCAAAGCATTTGAAAATATATTCATTATATATTATGAATATATCCCCAAATTCAAATAGATTATTGATTTAAATTCAGAGACCAAATAATTCCTTAAAAATATTCCAGAATTTTGGTTTGATATATAACTCTTGCCAAAATTCACAAAACTATTTTTAGGGCATTTTGGATTCACAGAATGCAATTTAAAGGGTGCTTGCCCTTCTTTTAATTAGGGTTTTGAGGCTTCTGAATTCCTCAGTTCAAATTTCATTTGAATTTAAACATGATGCAGCAACCAAGCTAGTCCATGGCCAGGGTAAAGCTAGGGATGTGACAACTCACCCCCACTAAACAAGAATCTCGTCTCGAGATTCAAGCGTAGGGTAAGGTGAAGGGGAAGCGGAAACTAGTACAATCTTCACGATCCAGGGTGCACTTCAGTTGAACGTTGATTCATTCACCATCATTGTCTTGATGTCTTGCTCTGAGAAATCCTGCCAACATGACATGGAGGGAAGAAGGAGACTCTAGAAGGGTCGATCTTCTCGAAGATCGAACAACTCACGGAATGAGATATAACAGTATCTCTCGAGCTGAGAGACGAAGCATACCTCTAGAGGGATGGAGTGGAGCAGGTGACGAGGTTCACTAGGTGGACAATAATTCCACACTTAAGAAGGTGGTAATCGATTGCCAACGTAGCGACGAGTTAAGTTGACATGACACCATAATGATGCACCTTAGGGAAGGTGACTCGAAGATAAATCCCCTTAAGTGGCAAGAAAAATTACTTTTGATACCGAGATCATTGAAACTCTTTAAACCAGCCTAAGGCAATTCTCGAGCGATCGTTTGGAGGGGGTCGGTAGAATGGCATACTCGGACTTGGATGATGTGGATTACCTTGTTGAAGACAACGTAATGGATGATTTTTGCTTATCACCGGAAATGGAAGGGACCCATGGTAGAATGACACATTGGCGGTGCCAGCTGGGAACAAAATGCAAATGCTGGGAATGATTCTGGTAACTGGGGAAGAACCCAACAATAGAGAGTGAATTCACTGTTGGAGTGGTTATAGCATAACCGAGGAAATCTGGGGCAATCCCAGCTAGTGCCGATGATAAGACCTAGCACTTGAGCGTGCTCTCAAGAACTTGAGCATTTCCACATTCATCAAGGTTTTACCAATATCCGTGTCAAGGATCCTGGCAACACAACTTGCTACCACGATGAATGACGATGGATGATGCAGATGCAAAGGAAGATAGCACTTCTCAGATTTCATCTTAGCGAGGCCAAGGAAATAAAATCTGGATGATCGACCGAGAGACATTTAGCACTCCGCTTCTAATGTTCTCCTTGATGTGCTAGTGTAACCCATTCATAGATATGGTTTGATATCTAGAACATCAAGTAAAAGGTCGGACTTCGGGAACACAATAAGCATAACGCACAACTAGGAGGTAAATCCTACGAAGTCCCTATGGGGAGGTGGCCAATTCCATCAAATAAGATACTATAATAATAGGTCTACCGGATGGGTGTGTTGGCCACGACATCCACCTTACCGGTTATCGAGAGACCAATATTATAGTTCTTGGGAAATGTTCCAACCCATCATATCTGCCTAAGATTCAGATCTGGTTGGTGTCAGGATATTCCAGACTCATCGAGTCTGGGAAGGAAAACAAAAGTTTGCAACACAAATCGACGAGATGACGTTGCGAGATTCTCGGGGAATGAACTACGATAGTAAGCTCCAAAACATGAGCTGGTTCTGCTACAAACATGTGAACACGTTGTCCCAGACAAGCATGACCACGAAGTAGTCTTATAATAAAACACTACCGAGTTCAGGAGGGGAAACCATCATTAAGGACATCGAAGTCTCCACGCGTGGAAGTCCAAAGAGTTCACCTTGGACAGACTCCTTTATCTTTGAACAACTCAATCAGTGGCTTGGTGTGCTCGGAACACATATGGAATGAAGGTTGCAAGTCTCCAGACCACAGAATACTTCGCACGTATGCATGACTGACTTGGGATGATTCCAGAGGAAGCAAAACTAACTTTCTCAAATCCACGGCGGCAACTTTCACCAAATGCACGTGTATAAGAGGAAGTCACTCCTTTCATCAAACAAATACTTCATGAGTTAGCATGAAGAAATGCTTTCAAAAGTTTCCAACACTAGTTTAATGTTCAACAAAATCATGTAGGAGATAAGGATGTTGCCAATGGGCTCAACAACAACTCATCCGGGTTTCCTTTTAAAAGGAATTCCATAGTTAAGTGAACAAGTGATAGCATTGGTCAGACCAAAGATATAATGGTGTATGCTCGAGGAATCAACCACGAGTAAGACAACATTACGAATATCGTTGGTTCTGATTTGATTTGACGATAGCCCACACTCAAATCAAAGGATTGATAAGACAATAGATCCAGCAACTGATCACAGGGACCAATCGATGAAGATATCATCTTTCTTCAACACACACTACACAAGAATATCCCTTTGGAACGAACTAAGTCAGGCAAGCTTTTATCTTCCAACTCTCCAAGTTATTGTTTAGCTTAACCAACTAGCTCAAGGATATCTAACACCGATTCTTGGAGAGAAGGTGGTTCACAAGAAACCAACTTGATCACGAGCTCAACACAGCGGTCAGGTGACAACCTGGTAATACTTCTGAGAAGATATTCAGAGAATCACGAGCCACCGGTATGTTACTAAGCTCGAGAACAATCTTGCTTTTGAGGGCAAGACGATATGATCAGATGAGTGAGGACTTGACAAGATCCTAACTCATCAATCGAAGGGTGCACCGAAATAAGGATTAGGTAGCACGATCAGTCTTAGAAGGATGATTCAAAAACCAACATACTAAGAATAAAATTATTATCCTTTAACTACCAAGCAACGAGGTTGCTGGGAGTATTGATTTCACACATCACAATTCATTTGTCGGTATTCCGGTTGCATCAACACGTAACCGAGGAATGAACAATGATGGCAAGAAGTATCACTGTACCAAGAGTTCATAGGATGGTGTGCAATTCCTATAACAATCCTGATATAAAGATGGTAATACTTCAGGGTAGAACAGGATCAAAGGCTGGATTAGCAATTTGATCTGCGGAATACAACTACTTTGACCCAATCCTAGATATGGATGAGGTACTGGAGTTTGTTTCTCCTAGTCATTCTGCAATAGAATGGCTTGACGGATCACAAGAGTAATAGGCATCGATAAACGAATGCATGCATACTCTTGATATCAATTGATAGACGAGGGTCAGAATGCAACTAAAGAGAACAACTCAAAGGAACATATAACTTTCTGAGTTGTGGATGCATAGATTAGTATGTCGAACCAAGTTCAACATATTTCTTCCGGATAACCCATGCAGAAAGGTAAAACTGGCAGAGTCACGAGTTATGAATGGAGAACTCCTCAAGAGTACTCTAATTGTGATCTTTTGATCCAATAAACATCTGCCATAAGCGGTTCATAGTATTTGGAAGAAGGAAATACCACGGACCTCGAGGACTATCGCAAGTTACTAATATCCTGAAGGAATTAGCAAACACTATCAACATGAAGTAAGTAGAGTGAATCTCGGGTTCAAAACCCAAGGAGTAGAATACCTACTACTAAGTGGCATCACGGGATGCTTTCGAGAATAAAAGCCAGAATCATCACACTGGGACACAAAACATGGCTAGACTACTAGATGATCCCCTGAGACACCTAGGGTCATAGTAATAACTCTAACATAAAGGTTGAGGCAGTAGAGTACCTCAACTCAACAATTTGTGTGATTAATCTGACCAAAGGCACATCGGAAACAGGAGGAAGGGATTTGCAAATGCTTCAGACTATTCAGAAACGTGGGGTGACTCGGACAGCATAACAGCTGTAAATGCTCAGAAAAGATTTGAGACATTCACAAAAATGGTGGCATAACCACTCAGAAGCACAATATCAAGGTTCCGAGATCAACAATTAACATACGGAAGTAGTAGGAACTGAACTGAGACTTAATTCCAACAATCTTATAAGTCTACTGATTAGTAACACGTGATCCTAATAGAAAGAAGAGATAGCCTAGTTCTTAATCCCCGCAGGAAAGATAAGATGACTCAGATCAGAAGGCATAAGGTATAAGGAATAAAAAGAGCCTTACGTTCCATCCCACAATCAATTCCCTTATATAACTAAAGAATTTCTAGACTCAACTTCGACCAGTTTGGCTTGGTAATCCTACAGGCAGTCAAGCTCTGATACCAACGCTGTCAGGACCCCGACTCAATGCCACATCGATCTAGCATGTAACACCTCATATCACTTTGCGGCCTCACGCACGGTATTCCCACGGGTGTCGCCTTACCTTTGCCCGGGACCGTTTGCGCCTTTTGGCACACGTATATGACAGTGTCGCTAGCATCCATATGATAAGGAGCCCGGGCTGACATGGCTAGTCGTAAACCCAAAGCGGCACAGACTTACAGGGACAGGCATCCATGACCCAGCATCGAACGTGTCGGTCATCAGCGAGTGAATCCAGGCTGTAGCACTGGGCTAGCAGGACTCCGGTGAACCGGGCTGTAGCGGGCTAACAGGACTCCGGTATTCATCACGTGACATTTCCCCGAAGGGACAGACACAGGAACGAAGAAGGACACATGCCGGCCAGCCTAAGTGTTCCGGAGCAGTAGCAAGCTACCATGGCTCAGTGGAAACACTAGGAGACATTTCCCGGTAAGAGAGGCTACTAAAGATAAACAACTAGATAGTCAGATCCCACACATACCAAGCATTTCAATCACACACACAATATGCTCGATATGTGCAAATACAATGAAGCATCACAACATGACTCTACGACACAAGTACTTTATTCATTAGGCTCCGAGGAGCGAGATATTACAAACATGGGTCTCATGACCCAACACTCAGAGCATACAAGTCAAAGCACAAGCGGAAGCTATCATGTCTGAGTACAGACATCTATAAATGAAAAAGGCTGAGAAGCCTGACTATCTATCAGATCCTGCCGAGGGCACAAGATCGTAGCTGAGGTAACAAGCTAAACGTCGAAGTCCACGTGAAACTACTAGCGAGACCGAAGTCTCTCTGCAAAAACATAAAATAGGCAAACGTGAGTACAAATGTACCCAGCAAGACTTACATCAGATCTATCTACATATGCCTCATTATCAACAAAGGGGATGGTGGAGTTTGACTGCAGCAAGCCAGCTTTGACTCAGTGGCTAACCTGAACTACGACTGCAAATAACTTTTGAGGTGGCGCACACGAGTCCACATATTCACCATATCAATACACCACTATGGATCCGCTCCCGTCTCCCTACGAGAACGCCATCCATAGCACTCACGCTTATCTTGCGTATTTTAGTGTATCCACTTTCACTTGTCTATGAACTGATATAAGCAACCCAGAAGTCCTTTTCCGCGGACACGGCTATTCGAATAGATGATGTTAACCCTGCAGGGGTGTACTTCTTCATACATGTTTCCACCACTTAGCGTCTGCACACGACATGTGCTCGGCAGACTTCAAGCGAAAGCCGACGTGGGTGTAGACCACGACCTACCTAAACACTCAAGTCTCTAGTCCAGGTTTATCGCCTATTCGGGTTCCATCCATGAGGAGATCCGGCCGGAGTTTCGCTCACAGCCCCAAACGATGTGAACAGGGTTCCCGAGATACCTAACGGGCATCCGGTACACCGTGCCACGTACCTACCGCATCACAGCCCACCCCTACGGTCAGCGCTGTCCACGGCCTCCAGTAAGCTACAAACACCAGAAACTACTTGCAACTCCTGGACAGAGGACAAGGGTGAATAGGAAGTCGAGCGGGGTCATATTTCAGGGCCCAATGTATGGTAGTAACTGAATCATGGATCACAAACACAGAACTCAGTTCCTGAGGACGGCTGCAATGAGACAACCCACCATGTACTCCTACATGGCCTCTCACCGCTACCTTTACCGAATCGTGTTCACACACTTAGCTCACACACAGTAGGACATGTTCACACACCTCTGATTCATCCCCGATGAATCAGACCTGACTCAACTCTAAGTAGTAGCAGGCATGACAAACAAGCATGAATGAGTAGGCACATCAGGGCTCAAACAACTCCTACTCATGCTAGTGGGTTTCATCTAATTACTGTGGAATGACAGGTCATGCAGAGGATAAAGGGGTTCAGCTACCGCAGCAAGTAACAGTTGAATCGTTGTTGTCCTAATGCAGTAAAAGAGAGAAAGAGCGAGAGAGTAGGATTGTGTCGGAATGAACAAGGGGGTTTTGCTTGCCTGGCACTTCTGAAGATAACATTGAGTCTTCATCAGTGTCAACGATCACATCATCGGTATCACGTCTATCGAGAGGGGACCGATACCGGCAACACAGAAGGGAACACAATCAATGCAATGCACAATATGATGCATGATCATGACATGGCAAAATGAATGTGTTTTGAGCTAATGCAACTAGCAACAGATTAAATGAAGTTGGTTTGAATACAAGATTCAAATTCAAACTCCATATGTGATCATTTAAATGCCCTTTATATGATTTGTGCTAAACAGCACCTATAAGTTGTTCTAACATGCATGAAAATGGTACCGATGGATTCCTTGAATTTTTCTGATAATTTTTCATATATAAATTATTTAATTTGGAGTTACGGTTAATTTTCTATGATTTATTGAAGTTTATACAATTTTCTGGAATTATAAATCATTTCCTAATTTATTTAATTCCAGAATACTTTACTGCGTCAGCATGACGTCGGCATGACGTCAGCAAGTCAACAGGGCCGGTCAGGGTCAAACCTGACGTGTGGGGTCCACACGTCAGCGTCACAGGTTAAACAGGGGGGGTTTATTTTAGTTTAATTAAGGATTAGGGCACTAGGGCCCACATGTCAGTGTCAGCAGGGGGGGTAATTAAATTAAAATAAACTAACTAATTAACAGGGGGGCTGGCCCCACCTGTCATCGACCCAGGGGGGGTCAAACCCCTGGTCAACAGGGCCTAACACGCCGGCGGTTCGTCGCCGGTGGCAACAGGCGCGGCGGAGGGCTCGGGTTCGCTCCTCCGGCGTCCAAATGGACGGAGGAGAGCGGCTACGGGGAGCTGGAGCTCACCCGCGCCCGTTTCAGCAAGCAGCAGCAGCTAGGGCGGCCGGAGACGACGGCCCCAAGCTTGGCAGCGGCGGCCGGAGCTCGGGCGTGCTCGGGTTCGGCGTTACACGGCACGGCGAGGTCAGCTGAGGGTCTCTACGGATTACTGGGGTCGTCAGGAGCACTCGAAGGCAACGAGCGCAGGTGGAGGACCCCGGGAGCACGAGGCTCACCGGCCATGGCGGACGGCGGCTTCGGGTGCTTGTGGGGCGGCGGCTACAGGGTGCGCGAGAGAGGGAGAGGTGAGGGGAAACGACGGCAAGCTCACAGGGATGCAGCAGGGTGGCTCAGTGGGCTCGGAGACGCACCGGAGCCGACGAATTTGACGAAGATGGCCGGCGGGTCCGAGGTAGAAGACGACGGCGATGGCGGCGATGCAGGGCTTCCGGAGGGCTGTGGAACGGTGGGGAGGAAGAGGGGGTCGAGGCGGAGCTCCTGGGTGCATCGGCGAGGCTAGGGGTGGCCGGTGGCCATGGGTACGGCGACGATGACGGCGAGCTCCGCTCGGTGCTGTGCGCGGGAGGGAAGCAGAGGAGGGAACGGGGTCCAGGGGAAGAGAGGGGAGGTGCAGGGGGCGAGGGGGAGTGCGTGGCGCCCTCGGGTGCCTCCAGCGGCGAGCGGGTAAGCAGGAGGTGGCCGGAGCGTGCGCGCGCGCGTCGGGCACACGCCCTCCTGCCTACTGGCAGGAGGTTGAAGACGGTGGCGACCGGGGTGGGCTGGGCCGCACAGTGCTGGACCAGCACAGGAGCTGGGCCGGCTCTGGTGGGCTGCACGGGTGAGGCCAGGTAAGTACTGTCCCTTTTAATTTTTCTGTTCTGTTTTCCTTTTTATTTTATATCTTTTGCCACTGTTTTCAATTCCAAAATAATTTCATACAGTGCCAAAACATTCTGAAATATTTTATGTTACCTCTCTGGACTATTCCAAAAGTACATAAAACATTTCAAAGCATTTGAAAATATATTCATTATATATTATGAATATATCCCCAAATTCAAATAGATTATTGATTTAAATTCAGAGACCAAATAATTCCTTAAAAATATTCCAGAATTTTGGTTTGATATATAACTCTTGCCAAAATTCACAAAACTATTTTTAGGGCATTTTGGATTCACAGAATGCAATTTAAAGGGTGCTTGCCCTTCTTTTAATTAGGGTTTTGAGGCTTCTGAATTCCTCAGTTCAAATTTCATTTGAATTTAAACATGATGCAGCAACCAAGCTAGTCCATGGCCAGGGTAAAGCTAGGGATGTGACACTCAGGCACTGGGGCCTTGTTCTTCTCAGCAGCTGGAATACTCCTGGTATTCCTCTTTGGTGCAGACTTGGCCTTGGGGGCAGCTTTGGGTGCTTTCTTGGGCTTAGATGTTGCAGCCCCTGATCTAATAGCATCTCCCATAAACTTTGGTGCCTTTGGTGCTGGTGCAGCAAGCTCTTCTTATTCCATCATGGAAGGTTGCCCAAAAACTCTACCCATGGTCTTCTTGACCCTTTCCTTCCTTTTCTTTCCTTCAGCAGCTGGCTCTTCAGGCATCTCAGGCAATTGAGTTGATGCTCTGGCTTTGGACATTGGTTGTCTCCCAGCAAGCCTTTTGATCTTCATGCCTGGCTTTACTGCAGTTAAACTAAGCACCTGCTTGTGCACTACCTTCTTGGAAGTAGCTTCATCCTCTTCAGCTCTATAATCCTCATCTTCAGAGTCTATAGTTCTCTTCTTCCTTTGCCTGGTAGCAGCCTTAGGCAGGTTGCTAGGAGTGCTCCTGCTGTCTTCATCTGAAGTGCTGGAGGGACTAGTGCCCTCACTCATTTGCATCTGCCCTTCTGACCTGTTCTTACTATCACTCTGGTCTGACATGCTGCAAACTCTGACTGTTGACCCTATGAAGAGTTATAGATGAGATGGAGTGGATGAGCATCACAAAATGAAGAGACTTTTGCAAAATAATGATTCAAAAATTCAGTTTTAGTTTTCCACAGAAAGCTTTCTGGATCAACCGATTTTCAAACTCGGTGATACCGAAGCAGTTTTGGAACCTAAACTGATAAACTCGGTTGGACCGAGTCACAGTTTGGTGGCACTAAGACTGCTAGGGTTTCACAAAGTCCTAATATCGGTCGCACCGATTAGCAATTCTCGGTCAGACCGAGAGTTACTAGTACAATGGCATAAGCCAAATCGGTGGGACCGTGTTTTTCAACTCGGTGGGTCCGAGATGGTTTCAGCGGAAACCTAACCCTAAATTTTCAAATCTCATCTAATCTACGGATTGCATTGACTGGATTGGAGTGTTTCAATCGTGGCAAGAATCAATAATAACACAATGTGCTAGGAATCGGACGAGGATAGCATAGTGATCGAGTCCATACCCTAGCATGGCGATGAACTTGCTACGGCGGAAACGGCGGGGTTGAATTCCATTGACGGTGAAGGAGACTAGCGACAGGAGGCAGCTGGCGACGAGGAGACGATCCTGAGACCTTGGAGGCAGAGCGAGCTATTGCGCGGGCGAAGGGGTTCGGAGAAATTTCCAAATTTTCCCCATGACTATATATAGCCCGACCAGTCGGTGTGACCGAGCAGAACAACTCGGTGGCACCGAGACGCATAACTGTGTTCAGTTACAGTAACTCGATGTGACCGAAAAGTTCAAATCGGTTGCACCGAGATTGAAAACCTAGATGGACTTAGTGATCTCGGTAGGACCGAAATGGATGAATCGGTCAGACCGAGAATCACAAAGAAGTTTTGGAAGTTTAAGTCTATGACGAATCGGGGACTCCGAGTGCTCATCACACAGCGTGGTTCGAATCCGACTTGATCAAATTTTGTGATGTAGCATGAATAGAGTTTGAGACGAGAAAAGCATAGATAGCTAGAGAAAGTTCTTAGGCATTCTTGTCCATCCACTTGGCCAAAAGAAGGAAGAACCAAACAATCAAAACAACAAGTGGATGTTCTTGAATGAGTAAAATATGCACCAACATGCTCACACAATAAGATGACAAATGAAATATGTGGCAAAGCATGCACAACCAATTCTAGCATCTATCAGACAATTGGTGATGACTAGGTCATCTATATATGAGTATATTGACTTAGGAGTCAAATGATAAACATTTGATCATATGTCATACTCATCGTTTAAGCCCAAGTGGGGTTACCACTTTTACATAATGCATTGATGTGTTCACACCAGTAGAGTTGCTTTGACTCAAGTCTTAGAGTTAAGCTCCCCCTAGATGTGAGATCCCCTTTTAGAGGGATGAACTAACCTTGGGTTTTGTCAATGATGACTTCATGTAGGTGTTGAATATGTGGATGCTCAATGTTGATGTAGATCATTTGGAGCAATCCATTGCAGTGAGTTGCACTTTCAACATACCTACATGGGTTAGTCCCATAAGGAACAAACAAGAACATCCATAGAGATAGAGTAATGCACACACATGATGATGTCCATGAAAACATTAGGTTACCTTGTTCCTTGCCTTACCAACATGAGGGTTTGTGACTCCTTGAACTAGTGCAAGATGTGGAGGTTGATTGCACTTGTCCTTGCCATAATAATATGAGTGAAGAATGTTGGCAGAGTCACCCTCAAGAACTCTCTAGTTCTTCTTCTTCGGGATCCACATCATCTTGATGGGAATCCTTGGAGTTGTAGTTGTACTTGATGAAGTAGAACTTGACGTAGTCTTGGGAATCCACTTGACCGAGACCTTAGGTGCTTCTTCAAATGCATCAATCTCTTCTTGAAGCTTGTCCTTGCCTTTATGGTCTTGTGGTGGAAGATCATCTTGAGCTTGTGTTCCTTTGAAGGAAGCAGGATCATACTTCTCTTCTTGAGGAACAAACTTTGTCTTGGGGTATTGATCTTCTTCCCACTCAACTCCATTGGCATTGAACTTTCGTTCAAAACCAACACCTTGATTCTTCCGGTGCCTTCCTTGCTTGCGTACAATTTCCTCGAATTGCTTACTTCCGGCAAGGCTCTTGTAAACACCTTTCTCTATAATTCCCTTCAATAAGCTATTTTCTTGCTCAAATGTAACTAGGCTAAGAGAATCATTAGTGGAATCAAGAGAACTACTAGAAGCAACAATATTGGATTTGACATTATTATTGTTACTACTAGAGGAAGTATCTTTCTTGTACTTGTTACTAGACTTGACTTGAGGCATGTAAGTGGATAGGAGTAAACGCTTGGCAATGTAAGAAGAACTTTTCTTACGAAGATCATCATTTCTTGCTTTTAAGAACTCATGCTCTTGCTCAAGATTGAGCTTTTCAAAGCGTAACTTCTCATGAGCCCTTAAAAGTTCTCGATGATTTTTGAAGATAGTTTCATGAGCTATCTTAAGAGTGTTTAGTTCTTTAGTTAGAAGCTCAATCTTCTCCTTATCATTGTCATTCGTTTTATCTTGATTAGCATGATTAATTGACGTTTCATCATAGTATTCATCACTAGAGTTGTCAACAAGTAAATCATCATCCACAAGCAAGTCATCTTCAACACTATTGAAATCAACATACTCAGGATGTGTTACCTTTGGACCTTTGGCCATGAAGCATCTTCCAATTCCTTCATTTGGTGAATCAAATATGTCGTAGGAGTTGGTTGACACAAGTGCTAGACCAGAAACACCTTCATCTTGAGTATATTTGGAGTCGGAGTGATAGCTTCTCTCGGAGTGTTTGTCGGAGTCGGAGCCGGAAAACCATTCACCAACATGAGCTTGATGTCTTTGTTTTGTCTAGCTCCTTGATGACTTGTACTTTCTTTCCGAATCTTTGCTTCCCTGTGAGGATCTTCGTTCATAACGATCATCTCTACTCCTTCTCTCTCTTGGTGGTGATTCTTCTCTTTTGCTTCTTCTTTTTGGAGAATCTTCTCTTCTTTTGGAGGGTGTCGTAAACTCATTGGAATAGTGTCCAGGCCTCCCACAATTGTAGCAATTGCACTCTCGACTGGAAGATCTTTTGTCATGGTAAGACCTTGACTTCGAGCTTCTTTCTTTGCTTCTACTCTTGTAGATTTTGTTGAAGTTCTTCACCATTAAGCTCAATTCTTCATTGAAGGTTTGTTTCTCACTTGATGATGTGGTGGCTTCACTTGAGGCTTTGTAAGCACCACTTGACTTGTTGTGACGTTCCTCCTTATCCTTGAGTGACATCTCATGAGCAACAATCCTTCCAATGACTTCCGTTGGCTTGAGATCTTTGTAGTTTGGCATAATTTGTATCAATGTGAACACGGTATCATACTTTCCATCCAATGCTCTTAGGATCTTCTTGATGATGAATCTGTCGGTCATCTCTTCACTCCCTAAGCCGGCAATCTCATTTGTAATAAGAGCAAGCCTAGAGTACATTTCAGCGACACCTTCACCATCCTTCATTTTGAACTTGTCAAGCTGACTTTGAAGCACATCCAACTTGGATTCCTTGATGGATTCGGTACCTTCGTGCATATCAATCAAAGTGTCCCAAATTTCCTTTGCATTCTCAAGACGACTAATTTTGTTGAATTCTTCGAGGCACAATCCGTTGAAGAAGATATCACAAGCTTGAGTGTTGTATGGCAGCATCTTCAATTCTTCCGCATTAGCCACGGTTCGGCTCTCTCCCATCAAAGAATTCACCTTGCAAGTCAATACAAATAATAGCCCAAACGGCGGGGTTATGTCCGAGAATATGCATTTTCATCTTATGCTTCCAACTAGCAAAATTAGTGCCATCAAAGTAAGGTCCTCTACGGTGATAATTTCCCTCGCTAGACGCCATACTCTCCTAGGTTGTGAAACCAAGGCTATGACCACCAAAAGCTATGGAAATCAAAGCAAATGGAGACCAAAGCTCTGATACCACTTGTAGGTCCTTGAAGTATGTCTAGAGGGGGGGTGATTATACTACTTGACCAATTAAAAACTTAACCTTTTCCCAATTTTAGAGTTTGGCAGATTTTAGTTATCTTAGGACAAGTAAAGCAATCATCACACAATTCAAGCAAGCATGCAAAGAGTATATAGGCAGCAGAAATTAAAGCATGCAACTTGCAAGAAAGTAAAGGGAAGGGTTTTGAGGATTCAAATGCAGTTGGAGACACGGATGTTTTTGGCGTGGTTCCGATAGGTGGTGCTATCGTACATCCACGTTGATGGAGACTTCAACCCACGAAGGGTAACGGTTGCGCGAGTCCACGGAGGGCTCCACCCAAGAAGGGTCCACGAAGAAGCAACCTTGTCTATCCCACCATGGCCGTCGCCCACGAAGGAGTTTCCTCACTAGCGGTAGATCTTCACGAAGTAGGCGATCTCCTTGCCCTTACAAACTCCTTGGTTCAACTCCACAATCTTGTCGGAGGCTCCCAAGTGACACCTAGCCAATCTAGGAGACACCACTCTCCAAGAAGTAACAAATGGTGCGTTGATGATGAACTCCTTGCTCTTGTGCCTCAAATGATAGTCTCCCCAACACTCAACTCTCTCTCATAGGATTTGGATCTGGTGGAAAGAAGATTTGAGTGGAAAGCAACTTGGGGAAGGCTAGAGATCAAGATTCATATGGTAGGAATGGAATATCTTGGCCTCAACACATGAGTAGGTGGTTCTTTGTCAGAAATGGTAAGTTGGAAGTGTAGGTTTAGTCTGATGGCTCTCTCCACGAATGAAGAGGAGGTGGAGGGGTATATATAGCCTCCACACAAAATCTAACCGTTACACACAATTTACCAAACTCGGTGGGACCGGTTCGATAGACTCGGTCAGACCGATTTAGTAAACCTAGTGACCGTTAGGTATTTTCGGTGGGACTAACATACAACTCGGTGAGACCGATATGGTTAGGGTTAGGGCATAACGTAATCTCGGTAAGACCGATTACACAAACTCGGTGAGACCGATTTTGGTAATTAGCTAACCAGAGAGTTGCTCAGGTAAGTTCGGCGGGACCGATTTGCTATTTTCGATGAGACCGAAATGTTACAAAAGGGAAACAGAGAGTTTACATTGCAATCTCGGTGGGACCGATCGCTCACTTCGGTTTGACCGAAATGTTACAAAAGGAAACAGAGAGATTACAATCCCATCTCGGTGAGACCGAGATCCCTATCGGTAGAACCGATTTGCCTAGGGTTTGTGGCAGTGGCTATGACATTTGAACTCGGTGGCGCCGGATAGGAAGAATCGGTGTGACCAATTTTGGCTTTGGGTTTAGGTCATTTGTGGATGTGAGAAAGTAGCTGAGGGTTTTGGAGCATATCACAATAAGCACATGAAGCAAGAGGCTCATTAAGCAAAACCTCATCCCTCCTTGATAGTATTGGCTTTTCCTATAGACTCAATGTGATCTTGGATCGTTAAAATATAAAATGAAGAGTCTTGAGCTAATGAGCTTGAGCCAATCCTTTGTCCTTAGTATTTTGAGGGATCCACTTTCATCATCCATGCCATGCCATTCATTGAGCTTTCCTGAAATATTAGTCTTGGAATAGCATTAGCTCAATGAGCTATATGTTGTTATGAATTACAAAAACCACCTAGGGATAGTTGCACTTTCACCAGCTTCACCTTGAGGGCATTGGCCTTACTCCGCAGCTCGACTTTCCACTGGCATTCGGTGGTATACGTCGACAAGGGTCTTCCGGATCCCCGCCACCTTCTGGTCGACCTTCCATTTGATGCTCATCTTCCGAGAGGCGAGAAGGTCCTCGGTTGTGGCTACTTGGCGCTCCATCACCTCCAGTCACTCGCGCTCCAGGCTGAGATCCAGTGCCTTGAGCGCCAGCGCTTGCTCGCGCGCCCGGAGCCCCGCCTCGTCTAAGGTGGTCCTGCCTGGCTGCCACGCCCAATATGCGACCCTATCCAAAAGGAACTCAAAGGTCCCACCAAGGATAGACCCGCATATTGAAACGCTTTTGCAAGGTGGATATCATTACAACAACATTACATAATAGATGGGGACACATACAAGAGGCATACAATGCCACACGAATACAACATCACAATACAACAAAGCATCATCCGACTACGGATGAAACACAAACAGAAACTCAAACGACATCCACCCTGCTAGCCCAGGCTGCCGACCTGGAACCTAACCCCTGATCGAAGAAGCAGAAGAAGGAGAACTCCAATACAAGCAAACATCGCTCTCGCGTCATGATCATCGCACAACCTGTACCTGCAACTGTTGTTGTAGTAATCTGTGAGCCACGAGGACTCAGCAATCCCATGACCATGGGTATCAAGACTAGCAAAGCTTAAAGGGAAAGGAAGGGGTAAAGTGGTGAGGCTGCACCAGTGACTAAGCATATATGGTGGCTAACATACGCAAATAAGAGCGAGAAGAGAACAAAAGGAACGGTCGTGAAACTAGTAATGATCAAGAAGTGATCCTGAACTCCTACTTACGTCAAACATAACCCAAGAAACCGTGTTCACTTCCCGGACTCCGCCGAAAAGAGACCATCATGACTACACACACGGTTGATGCGTTTTAATTTGTATCTGGTGTCAAGTTATCTACAACCGGACATTAACAAATTCCCATCTACCTATAACCGCAGGCACGGCTTTCGAAAGATTATACCCTGCAGGGGTGTCCCAACTTAGCCCATGATAAGCTCTCGCGATCAACGAAGGAATAGGCCTTCTCCCAGGAAGACCCGATCAGACTTGGAATCCCGGTTTACAAGACATTTCGACAATGGTAAAACAAAACCAGCAAAGCCGCCCGATGCGCCGACAATCCCGATAGGAGCTGCACATATCTCGTTCTCAGGGCAACACTGGATGAGCAATCCGTACAACTAAAACCAGACCTCAAGTTTCCCTGAGGGGGCGCTGCAAAGGGCTCTAGTTCGGACCAACACTTAGACAAGCACTGGCCCGGGGGGGGGGGCTAAAATAAAGATGACCCTTGGGTTGGCCGACCCAAGGGAAAGGGTAGGTGGTGGTGAGGCAAATGGTAAAACCAAGGTTGGGCCTTGCTGGAGGAGTTTTATTCAAAGCGAACTGTCAAGGGGGTCCCATAAATCACCCGACCGCGTAAGGAATGCAAAATCCAGGAACATAACACCGGTATGACGGAAACTAGGGCGGCAAGAGTGGAATAAAACACCAGGCAAAAGGCCGAGTCTTCCACCCTTTACCAAGTATATAGATGCATTAATAATATAAGAGATATTGTGATATCCCAACCAAAATCCTGTTCACCATGGAGAAATCTTCAACTTCACCTGCAACTAGCAACGCTATAAGAGGGGCTGAGCAAAAGCGGTAACATAGCCAATGGTTTGCATAGGAAAGGTGTCAAAGGTTAGAGGTTCATGGCAATTTGGGATGGCTTGATAAATAGGTGATAGGTAGCACAGCATAGCGATAGGATGAAGCAACTAGCATAGCAATGATAGTAGTGAGATCCAGGGTAGAGGTCATCTTGCCTGAAATCCCTCTAGGAAGAAGAACGAGTCCATGAAGAAGACGAACGGATGAAGCCGAACCAAGCGTAGACGAACGAATCCTCACGATCGCAACGAAACAGGAACTAACAAGAAGAAGCACACAACATGGTAAACACACCACACATGAACAAGACATGATGCACAACTAGCATGATGCATGACAAAGCTACATGAAGCTACTCATGGCAAGAGATGACGCAAACAAGAGCAACACATCAAGGCAAGTTTAAATGAGGCCGGGAACAACATATAACAATACCGGTAAGTCCTCATATGCATATTTCGAAATTGGTCCAGATCTGAATAAACCTTATGTTCAAGTAGTTAAACATCAAGTTAAGATGCACAAGGATGAGCTACACGAGATTCTAGTCAAGTTACATATAAAGATCATTTAGTTCGGAGCTACGGTCTAGAAAATATGAGCAACACAAGTCAAACATGGCATTGATGCAAAATGCACCCAAACATCAAGAAAACACCACAAAACATGGATTCAACATGATAATATGAAACTACAAGCAAAATCAAGCAAGTTTCATATAGAGCACACTCAAAACGGAGCAACGGTTCAACACACACACACTATACAAGTTATAGCAACAATCTGTCCAAAACAGCAACTAGGCATATTGCAAGCATCAAAACAACATGCTACAGCATCTCAACATAAAAAAAAGACATGGGCATGATGTACAGGTAAAGCATTACAAAACATGAACACTGAGCTATCTCCAGAAATCACTAGAACATGCTCAAACACACATGGTAAGATTGCAAGTTATAACAATTCAGACTTTGCAGAAAATAACATCAGGTTGCAATGTTTAGAGCTATCAAACAACATGTTACAGGAACATATAATGGCAAAAAAGGCATGAAATGAATGTACTAAATGCATAGATCAAAAGTCCCTTACTAACCATAAGCCAAAAGGGATCAGAAAATATGATGGCACCCATGTAAACATGGCAAGTTATTATACAGATTCAAACATGGCGGGAACAGAATTATGAAGGCATGTAGATGAGCTTGTACCACTCACTACAGAGTAAAACATGGCATGGCAAGGCACCCAACAGTAAGAAGACATATTTACGAAGCTAAGCATGGGAATAGCAAGTTCATAGGATGCATGGAACACTAGGAACAATCATGGTAACAACTGAACTTAATGTTAATAGGCTGACAGCAACATTATGAAGCAACTTTAGAGCAAGATATGAACAAGTTACAGCAATCTATAATTGCTACCAGGGGCATGGATGGATAGAGCATGACATGTAGATCAAAACATATTTATAGAACATCTCCAGATTATGCATAGAATGATTAGTAGCAACATGTTTATATAGCATCACGAAATAAAACATTCAGCCTAGCAAAACAGCAACAAGACGGGGACGAGGGCGTTTGGTTAACCGAACTGGTGGATCTGGTCCAGGCCGCCGGATCCCACCGGAGAGGAACTCCGGTGAGCGACGGCGGTGCTCCGGCGACGGCGAGGGTGCGCGGGATCCACGGGGAGGCGAGGGGACGGCGCGAGGACTCGGTGGAGGCGCGGTTCGGC